>NC_141875.1:717662794-717965824 GCF_056163025.1 Triticum urartu | reverse complement strand
TTCAACATTTTCAGAATTCATTTTGTAGTGATTTTCAATTTCACGGTCATTTAGCTCTCTAAACAATTAGGTAAATGACCGAAAAACAACAAATGATGTCAGAACATGTTGGAAATTGATGATGTCGCTTTGAATGCTGCTTACTGAACACAAAAGAAGTCCGGAGTTCAAATAAGTTTAAAAAACATTAAAGTGCCCGTGTAACAGATGAGTTCTTTTCTGAAACCGTGATACTCCGAAAGAGTTTGTCCAGTTTGTACACGAAGTGCGTCCAGTTTTTGCCGTGACCCTCTCTACTCTTTCGTACATGCTATGCGGGTGAAATGATGATACCATGCCAAGTTTCAACTTTTTCAGAATTCATTTTGTAGTGATTTTCAATTTCACTATCATTTAGCTCTCAAAACAATTAGGTAAATGACCAAAAAACAACAAATGATGTCAGAACATGTTGGAAATTGATGACGTCGCTTTGAATGCTGCATACTGAACACAAAAGAAGTCCGGAGTTCAAATAAGTTTAAAAAACATTGATGTCGTCGTGTAACAGATGAGTTCTCGTCCGAAACCCTGATACTCCGAAAGAGTTTGTCCAGTTTGTACACGAAGTGCGTCCAGTTTTTGCCGTGACCCTCTCTACTCTTTCGCACATGCTATGCGGGTGAAATCATAATACCTTGCAAAGTTTCAACATTTTCAGAATTCATTTTGTAGTGATTTTTAATTTCACGGTCATTTAGCTCTCTAAACAATTAGGTAAATGACCGAAAAACAACAAATGATGTCAGAACATGTTGGAAATTGATGACGTCGCTTTGAATGCTGCATACTGAACAGAAAAGAAGTCCGGAGTTCAAATAAGTTTAAAAAACATTGAAGTGCCCGTGTAACAGATGAGTTCTCATCCGAATCCTTGATACTCCGAAAGAGTTCCAGTTTGTATACGAAGTGCGTCCAGTTTTTGCCATGACCCTCTCTACTCTTTCGCACATGCTATGCGGGTGAAATGATGATACAATGCCAAGTTTCAACATTTTCAGAATTCATTTTGTAGTGATTTTCAATTTCACGGTCATTTAGCTCTCTAAACAATTAGGTAAATGACCGAAAAACAACAAATGATGTCAGAACATGTTGGAAATTGATGACGTCTCTTTGAATGCTGCATACTGAACACAAAAGAACTCCGGAGTTCAAATAAGTTTAAAAAACATTGAAGTGCCCATGTAACAGGTGAGTTCTCGTCCGAATCCCTGATACTCCGAAAGAGTTTGTCCAGTTTGTACACGAAGTGCGTCCAGTTTTTGCCGTGACCCTCTCTACTCTTTCGCACATGCTATGCGGGTGAAATGATGATACCATGCCAAGTTTCAACATTTTCAGAATTCATTTTGTAGTGATTTTCAATTTCACGGTCATTTAGCTCTCTAAATAATTAGGTAAATGACCAAAAACAACAAATGATGTCAGAACATGTTGGAAATTGATGATGTCGCTTTGAATGATGCATACTGAACACAGAAGAAGTCCAGAGTTCAAATAAGTTTAAAAAACATTAAAGTGCCCGTGTAACAGATGAGTTCTTTTCTGAAACCGTGATACTCCGAAAGAGTTTGTCCAGTTTGTACACGAAGTGCGTCCAGTTTTTCCCGTGACCCTCTCTACTCTTTCGTACATGCTATGCGGGTGAAATGATGATACCATGCCAAGTTTCAACTTTTTCAGAATTCATTTTGTAGTGATTTTCAATTTCACTATCATTTAGCTCTCAAAACAATTAGGTAAATGACCAAAAACCAACAAATGATGTCAGAACATGTTGGAAATTGATGACGTCGCTTTGAATGCTGCATACTGAACACAAAAGAAGTCCGGAGTTCAAATAAGTTTAAAAAACATTGAAGTGGCCGTGTAACAGATGAGTTCTCGTCCGAAACCCTGATACTCCGAAAGAGTTTGTCCAGTTTGTACACGAAGTGCGTCCAGTTTTTGCCGTGACCCTCTCTACTCTTTCGCACATGCTATGCGGGTGAAATGATAATACCATGCAAAGTTTCAACATTTTCAGAATTCATTTTGTAGTGATTTTCAATTTCACGGTCATTTAGCTCTCTAAACAATTAGGTAAATGACCGAAAAACAACAAATGATGTCAGAACATGTTGGAAATTGATGATGTCGCTTTGAATGCTGCTTACTGAACACAAAAGAAGTCCGGAGTTCAAATAAGTTTAAAAAACATTGAAGTGCCCGTGTAACAGATGAGTTCTCGTCCGAATCCCTGATACTCCGAAAGAGTTTGTCCAGTTTGTACACGACGTGCGTCCAGTTTTTGCCGTGACCCTCTCTACTCTTTCGCACATGCTATGCGGGTGAAATGATGATACCATGCCAAGTTTCAACATTTTCAGAATTCATTTTGTAGTGATTTTCAATTTCACGGTCATTTAGCTCTCTAAACAATTAGGTAAATGACCAAAAAACAACAAATGATGTCAGAACATGTTGGAAATTGATGACGTCGCTTTGAATGCTGCATACTAAACACAAAAGAACTCCGGAGTTCAAATAAGTTTAAAAAACATTGAAGTGCCCGTGTAACAGATGAGTTCTCGTCCGAAACCCTGATACTCCGAAAGAGTTTGTCCAGTTTGTACACGAAGTGCATCCAGTTTTTGCCGTGACCGTCTCTACTCTTTCGTACATGCTATGCGCGTGAAATGATGATACCATGCCAAGTTTCAACATTTTCAGAATTCATTTTGTAGTGATTTTCAATTTCACGGTCATTTAGCTCTCTAAACAATTAGGTAAATGACCAAAAAACAACAAATGATGTCAGAACATGTTGGAAATTGATAACGTCGCTTTGAATGCTCCATACTGAATACAAAAGAAGTCCGGAGTTCAAATAAGTTTAAAAAACATTGAAGTGCCCGTGTAACAGATGAGTTCTCGTCCGAAACCCTGATACTCCGAAAGAGTTTGTCCAGTTTGTACACGAAGTGCGTCCAGTTTTTGCCGTGACCCTCTCTACTCTTTCGCACATGCTATGCGGGTGAAATTATGATACCATGCCAAGTTTCAACATTTTCAGAGTTCATTTTGTAGTGATTTTCAATTTCACGGTCGTTTAGCTCTCTAAACAATTAGGTAAATGACCGAAAAATAAAAAATGATGTCAGAACATGTTGGAAATTGATGACGTCGCTTTGAATGCTGCATACTGAACAGAAAAGAAGTCCGGAGTTCAAATAATTTTAAAAAACATTGAAGTGGCCGTGTAACAGATGAGTTCTCGTCCGAAATCCTGATACTCCGAAAGAGTTTGTGCAGTTTGTACACGAAGTGCATCCAGGTTTTGCCGTCACCATCTCCACTCTTTCTTACATGCTATGCGGGTGAAATGATGATACCATGCCAAGTTTCAACATTTTCAGAATTCATTTTGTAGTGATTTTCAATTTCACGGTCATTTAGCTCTCTAATCAATTAGGTAAATGACCGAAAAACAACAAATGATGTCAGAATATGTTGGAAATTGATGATGTCGCTTTGAATGCTGCTTACTGAACACAAAATAAGTCCGGAGTTCAAATAACTTTAAAAAACATTGAAGTGCCCGTGTAACAGATGAGTTCTCGTCCGAATCCCTGATACTCCGAAAGAATTTGTCCAGTTTGTACACGAAGTGCGTCCAGTTTTTGCCGTGACCCTCTCTACTCTTTCGCACATGCTATGCGGGTGAAATGATGATACCATGCCAAGTTTCAACATTTTCAGAATTCATTTTGTAGTGATTTTCAATTTCACGGTCATTTAGCTCTCTAAATAATTAGGTAAATGACCAAAAAACAACAAATGATGTCAGAACATGTTGGAAATTGATGACGTCGCTTTGAATGCTGCATACTGAACACAAAAGAAGTCCGGAGTTCAAATAAGTTTAAAAAACATTGATGTCGTCGTGTAACAGATGAGTTCTCGTCCGAAACCCTGATACTCCGAAAGAGTTTGTCCAGTTTGTACACGAAGTGCGTCCAGTTTTTGCCGTGACCCTCTCTACTCTTTCGCACATGCTATGCGGGTGAAATCATAATACCTTGCAAAGTTTCAACATTTTCAGAATTCATTTTGTAGTGATTTTTAATTTCACGGTCATTTAGCTCTCTAAACAATTAGGTAAATGACCGAAAAACAACAAATGATGTCAGAACATGTTGGAAATTGATGACGTCGCTTTGAATGCTGCATACTGAACAGAAAAGAAGTCCGGAGTTCAAATAAGTTTAAAAAACATTGAAGTGCCCGTGTAACAGATGAGTTCTCGTCCGAATCCTTGATACTCCGAAAGAGTTCCAGTTTGTATACGAAGTGCGTCCAGTTTTTGCCATGACCCTCTCTACTCTTTCGCACATGCTATGCGGGTGAAATGATGATACAATGCCAAGTTTCAACATTTTCAGAATTCATTTTGTAGTGATTTTCAATTTCACGGTCATTTAGCTCTCTAAACAATTAGGTAATGACCGAAAAACAACAAATGATGTCAGAACATGTTGGAAATTGATGACGTCTCTTTGAATGCTGCATACTGAACACAAAAGAACTCCGGAGTTCAAATAAGTTTAAAAAACATTGAAGTGCCCATGTAACAGGTGAGTTCTCGTCCGAATCCCTGATACTCCGAAAGAGTTTGTCCAGTTTGTACACGAAGTGCGTCCAGTTTTTGCCGTGACCCTCTCTACTCTTTCGCACATGCTATGCGGGTGAAATGATGATACCATGCCAAGTTTCAACATTTTCAGAATTCATTTTGTAGTGATTTTCAATTTCACGGTCATTTAGCTCTCTAAATAATTAGGTAAATGACCAAAAACAACAAATGATGTCAGAACATGTTGGAAATTGATGATGTCGCTTTGAATGATGCATACTGAACACAGAAGAAGTCCAGAGTTCAAATAAGTTTAAAAAACATTAAAGTGCCCGTGTAACAGATGAGTTCTTTTCTGAAACCGTGATACTCCGAAAGAGTTTGTCCAGTTTGTACACGAAGTGCGTCCAGTTTTTCCCGTGACCCTCTCTACTCTTTCGTACATGCTATGCGGGTGAAATGATGATACCATGCCAAGTTTCAACTTTTTCAGAATTCATTTTGTAGTGATTTTCAATTTCACTATCATTTAGCTCTCAAAACAATTAGGTAAATGACCAAAAACCAACAAATGATGTCAGAACATGTTGGAAATTGATGACGTCGCTTTGAATGCTGCATACTGAACACAAAAGAAGTCCGGAGTTCAAATAAGTTTAAAAAACATTGAAGTGGCCGTGTAACAGATGAGTTCTCGTCCGAAACCCTGATACTCCGAAAGAGTTTGTCCAGTTTGTACACGAAGTGCGTCCAGTTTTTGCCGTGACCCTCTCTACTCTTTCGCACATGCTATGCGGGTGAAATGATAATACCATGCAAAGTTTCAACATTTTCAGAATTCATTTTTTAGTGATTTTCAATTTCACGGTCATTTAGCTCTCTAAACAATTAGGTAAATGACCGAAAAACAACAAATGATGTCAGAACATGTTGGAAATTGATGATGTCGCTTTGAATGCTGCTTACTGAACACAAAAGAAGTCCGGAGTTCAAATAAGTTTAAAAAACATTGAAGTGCCCGTGTAACAGATGAGTTCTCGTCCGAATCCCTAATACTCCGAAAGAGTTTGTCCAGTTTGTACACGACGTGCGTCCAGTTTTTGCCGTGACCCTCTCTACTCTTTCGCACATGCTATGCGGGTGAAATGATGATACCATGCCAAGTTTCAACATTTTCAGAATTCATTTTGTAGTGATTTTCAATTTCACGGTCATTTAGCTCTCTAAACAATTAGGTAAATGACCAAAAAACAACAAATGATGTCAGAACATGTTGGAAATTGATGACGTCGCTTTGAATGCTGCATACTAAACACAAAAGAACTCCGGAGTTCAAATAAGTTTAAAAAACATTGAAGTGCCCGTGTAACAGATGAGTTCTCGTCCGAAACCCTGATACTCCGAAAGAGTTTGTCCAGTTTGTACCCGAAGTGCATCCAGTTTTTGCCGTGACCGTCTCTACTCTTTCGTACATGCTATGCGCGTGAAATGATGATACCATGCCAAGTTTCAACATTTTCAGAATTCATTTTGTAGTGATTTTCAATTTCACGGTCATTTAGCTCTCTAAACAATTAGGTAAATGACCAAAAAACAACAAATGATGTCAGAACATGTTGGAAATTGATAACGTCGCTTTGAATGCTCCATACTGAATACAAAAGAAGTCCGGAGTTCAAATAAGTTTAAAAAACATTGAAGTGCCCGTGTAACAGATGAGTTCTCGTCCGAAACCCTGATACTCCGAAAGAGTTTGTCCAGTTTGTACACGAAGTGCGTCCAGTTTTTGCCGTGACCCTCTCTACTCTTTCGCACATGCTATGCGGGTGAAATTATGATACCATGCCAAGTTTCAACATTTTCAGAGTTCATTTTGTAGTGATTTTCAATTTCACGGTCGTTTAGCTCTCTAAACAATTAGGTAAATGACCGAAAAATAAAAAATGATGTCAGAACATGTTGGAAATTGATGACGTCGCTTTGAATGCTGCATACTGAACAGAAAAGAAGTCCGGAGTTCAAATAATTTTAAAAAACATTGAAGTGGCCGTGTAACAGATGAGTTCTCGTCCGAAATCCTGATACTCCGAAAGAGTTTGTGCAGTTTGTACACGAAGTGCATCCAGGTTTTGCCGTCACCATCTCCACTCTTTCTTACATGCTATGCGGGTGAAATGATGATACCATGCCAAGTTTCAACATTTTCAGAATTCATTTTGTAGTGATTTTCAATTTCACGGTCATTTAGCTCTCTAATCAATTAGGTAAATGACCGAAAAACAACAAATGATGTCAGAATATGTTGGAAATTGATGATGTCGCTTTGAATGCTGCTTACTGAACACAAAATAAGTCCGGAGTTCAAATAACTTTAAAAAACATTGAAGTGCCCGTGTAACAGATGAGTTCTCGTCCGAATCCCTGATACTCCGAAAGAGTTTGTCCAGTTTGTACACGAAGTGCGTCCAGTTTTTGCCGTGACCCTCTCTACTCTTTCGCACATGCTATGCGGGTGAAATGATGATACCATGCCAAGTTTCAACATTTTCAGAATTCATTTTGTAGTGATTTTCAATTTCACGGTCATTTAGCTCTCTAAATAATTAGGTAAATGACCAAAAACAACAAATGATGTCAGAACATGTTGGAAATTGATGATGTCGCTTTGAATGATGCATACTGAACGCAAAAGAAGTCCGGAGTTCAAATAAGTTTAAAAAACATTAAAGTGCCCGTGTAACAGATGAGTTCTTTTCTGAAACCGTGATACTCCGAAAGAGTTTGTCCAGTTTGTACACGAAGTGCGTCCAGTTTTTGTCGTGACCCTCTCTACTCTTTCTTACATGCTATGCGGGTGAAAGGATGATACCATGCCAAGTTTCAACTTTTTCAGAATTCATTTTGTAGTGATTTTCAATTTCACTATCATTTAGCTCTCAAAACAATTAGGTAAATGACCAAAAAACAACAAATGATGTCAGAACATGTTGGAAATTGATGACGTCGCTTTGAATGCTGCATACTGAACACAAAAGAAGTCCGGAGTTCAAATAAGTTTAAAAAACATTAAAGTGGCCGTGTAACAGATGAGTTCTCGTCCGAAACCCTGATACTCCGAAAGAGTTTGTCCAGTTTGTACACGAAGTGCGTCCAGTTTTTGCCGTGACCCTCTCTACTCTTTCGCACATGCTATGCGGGTGAAATGATAATACCATGCAAAGTTTCAACATTTTCAGAATTCATTTTGTAGTGATTTTCAATTTCACGGTCATTTAGCTCTCTAAACAATTAGGTAAATGACCGAAAAACAACAAATGATGTCAGAACATGTTGGAAATTGATGATGTCGCTTTGAATGCTGCTTACTGAACACAAAAGAAGTCCGGAGTTCAAATAAGTTTAAAAAACATTGAAGTGCCCATGTAACAGATGAGTTCTCGTCCGAATCCTTGATACTCCGAAAGAGTTCCAGTTTGTACACGAAGTGCGTCCAGTTTTTGCGTGACCCTCTCTACTCTTTCGCACATGCTATGCGGGTGAAATGATGATACCATGCCAAGTTTCAATATTTTCAGAATTCATTTTGTAGTGATTTTCAATTTCACTATCATTTAGCTCTCAAAACAATTAGGTAAATGACCAAAAAACAACAAATGATGTCAGAACATGTTGGAAATTGATGACGCCGCTTTGAATGCTGCATACTGAACACAAAAGAAGTCCGGAGTTCAAATAAGTTTAAAAAACATTAAAGTGCCCGTGTAACAGATGAGTTCTCTTCCGAAACCCTGATATTCCGAAAGAGTTTGTCCAGTTTGTACACGAAGTGCGTCCAGTTTTTGCCGTGACCCTCTCTACTCTTTCGCACATGCTATGCGGGTGAAATGATAATACCATGCAAAGTTTCAACATTTTCAGAATTCATTTTGTAGTGATTTTCAATTTCACGGTCATTTAGCTTCTAAACAATTAGGTAAATGACCGAAAAACAACAAATGATGTCAGAACATGTTGGAAATTGATGATGTCGCTTTGAATGCTGCTTACTGAACACAAAAGAAGTCCGGAGTTCAAATAAGTTTAAAAAACATTGAAGTGCCCGTGTAACAGATGAGTTCTCGTCCGAATCCTTGATACTCCGAAAGAGATCCAGTTTGTACACGAAGTGCGTCCAGTTTTTGCCGTGACCCTCTCTACTCTTTCGCACATGCTATGCGGGTGAAATGATGATACCATGCCAAGTTTCAACATTTTCAGAATTCATTTTGTAGTGATTTTCAATTTCACGGTCATTTAGCTCTCTAAACAATTAGGTAAATGACCGAAAAACAACAAATGATGTCAGAACATGTTGGAAATTGATGTCGTCGCTTTGAATGCTGCATACTGAACACAAAAGTACTCCGGAGTTCAAATAAGTTTAAAAAACATTGAAGTGCCCGTGTAACAGATGAGTTCTCGTCCGAAACCCTGATACTCCGAAAGAGTTTGTCCAGTTTGTACACGAAGTGCGTCCAGTTTTTGCCGTGACCCTCTCTACTCTTTTGCACATGCTATGCGGGTGAAATGATGATACCATGCCAAGTTTCAACATTTTCAGAGTTCATTTTGTAGTGATTTTCAATTTCACGGTCATTTAGCTCTCTAAATAATTAGGTAAATGACCGAAAAACAACAAATGATGTCAGACCATGTTGGAAATTGATAACGTCGCTTTGAATGCTCCATGCTGAACTCAAAAGAAGTGTGGAGTTCAAATAAGTTTAAAAAACATTGAAGTGCCCGTGTAACAGATGAGTTCTTTTCTGAAACCTTGATACTCCGAAAGTGTTTGTCAAGTTTGTACACGAAGTGCGTCCAGTTTTTGCCGTGACCCTCTCTTCTCTTTCGTACATGCTATGCGGGTGAAATGATGATACCATGCCAAGTTTCAACTTTTTCAGAATTCATTTTGTAGTGATTTTCAATTTCACTATCATTTAGCTCTCAAAACAATTAGGTAAATGACCAAAAAACAACAAATGATGTCAGAACATGTTGGAAATTGATGACGTCGCTTTGAATGCTGCATACTGAACACAAAAGAAGTCCGGAGTTCAAATAAGTTTAAAAAACATTGATGTGGCCGTGTAACAGATGAGTTCTCGTCCGAAACCCTGATACTCCGAAAGAGTTTGTCCAGTTTGTACACGAAGTGCGTCCAGTTTTTGCCGTGACCCTCTCTACTCTTTCGCACATCCTATGCGGGTGAAATGATAATACCATACAAAGTTTCCACATTTTCAGAATTCATTTTGTAGTGATTTTCAATTTCACGGTCATTTAGCTCTCTAAACAATTAGGTAAATGACCGAAAAACAACAAATGATGTCAGAACATGTTGGAAATTGATGATTTCGCTTTGAATGCTGCTTACTGAACACAAAAGAAGTCCGGAGTTCAAATAAGTTTAAAAAACATTGAAGTGCCCGTGTAACAGATGAGTTCTCGTCCGAATCCTTGATACTCCGAAAGAGTTCCAGTTTGTACACGAAGTGCGTCCAGTTTTTGCCGTGACCCTCTCTACTCTTTCGCACATGCTATGCGGGTGAAATGATGATACCATGCCAAGTTTCAACATTTTCAGAATTCATTTTGTAGTGATTTTCAATTTCACGGTCATTTAGCTCTCTAAACAATTAGGTAAATGACCGAAAAACAACAAATGATGTCAGAACATGTTGGAAATTGATAACGTCGCTTTGAATGCTCCATACTGAATACAAAAGAAGTCCGGAGTTCAAATAAGTTTAAAAAACATTGAAGTGCCCGTGTAACAGATGAGTTCTCGTCCGAAACCCTGATACTCCGAAAGAGTTTGTCCAGTTTGTACACGAAGTGCGTCCAGTTTTTGCCGTGACCCTCTCTACTCTTTCGCACATGCTATGCGGGTGAAATTATGATACCATGCCAAGTTTCAACATTTTCAGAGTTCATTTTGTAGTGATTTTCAATTTCACGGTCATTTAGCTCTCGAAACAATTAGGTAAATGACCGAAAAATAACAAATGATGTCAAAACATGTTGGAAATTGATGACGTCGCTTTGAATGCTGCATACTGAACAGAAAAGAAGTCCGGAGTTCAAATAAGTTTAAAAAACATTGAAGTGGCCGTGTAACAGATGAGTTCTCGTCCGAAATCCTGATAGTCCGAAAGAGTTTGTCCAGTTTGTACACGAAGTGCATCCAGTTTTTGCCGTCACCGTCTCTACTCTTTCGCACATGCTATGCAGGTGAAATGATGATACCATGCCAAGTTTCAACATTTTCAGAATTCATTTTGTAGTGATTTTCAATTTCACGGTCTTTTAGCTCTCTAAACAATTAGGTAAATGACCGAAAAACAACAAATGATGTCAGAACATGTTGGAAATTGATGATGTCGCTTTGAATGCTGCTTACTGAACACAAAAGAAGTCCGGAGTTCAAATAAGTTTAAAAAACATTGAAGTGCCCGTGTAACAGATGAGTTCTCGTCCGAATCCTTGATACTCCGAAAGAGTTTGTCCAGTTTGTACACGAAGTGCGTCCAGTTTTTGCCGTGACCCTCTCTACTCTTTCGCACATGCTATGCGGGTGAAATGATGATACCATGCCAAGTTTCAACATTTTCAGAATTCATTTTGTAGTGATTTTCAATTTCACGGTCATTTAGCTCTCTAAACAATTAGGTAAATGACCGAAAAACAACAAATGATGTCAGAACATGTTGGAAATTGATGACGTCGCTTTGAATGCTGCATACTGAACACAAAAGAAGTCCGGAGTTCAAATAAGTTTAAAAAACATTGAAGTTCCCGTGTAACAGATGAGTTCTCGTCCGAAACCCTGATACTTCGAAAGAGTTTGTCCAGTTTGTACACGAACTGCGTCCAATTTTTGCCGTGACCCTCTCTACTCTTTCGCACATGCTATGCGGGTCAAATGATGATACCATGCCAAGTTTCAAAAAATTTCAGAATTCATTTTGTAGTGCTTTTCAATTTCACGGTCATTTAGCTCTCTAAACAATTAGGTAAATGACCGAAAAACAACAAATGATGTCAGAACATGTTGGAAATTGACGATGTTGCTTTCAATGCTGCATACTGAACACAAAAGAAGTCCGGAGTTCAAATAAGTTTAAAAAACATTGAAGTGCCCGTGTAACAGATGAGTTCTCGTCCAAAACCCTGATACTCCGAAAGAGTTTGTCTAGTTTGTACACGAAGTGCATCCAGTTTTTGCAGTGACCCTCTCTACTCTTTCGCACATGCTATGCGGGTGAAATGATGATACCATGCCAAGTTTCAACATTTTCAGAATTCATTTTGTAGTGATTTTCAATTTCACGGTCATTTAGCTCTCTAAACAATTAGGTAAATGACCGAAAAACAACAAATGATGTCAGAACATGTTGGAAATTGATGACGTCGCTTTGAATGCTGCATACTGAACACAAAAGAAGTCCGGAGTTCAAATAAGTTTAAAAAACATTGAAGTGCCCGTGTAACAGATGAGTTCTCGTCCGAAACCCTGATACTCCGAAAGAGTTTGTCTAGTTTGTACATGAACTGTGTCCAGTTTTTGCCGTGACCCTCTCTACTCTTTCGCACATGCTATGCGGGTGAAATGGTGATACCATGCCAAGTTTCAACATTTTCAGAATTCATTTTGTAGTGATTTTCAATTTCACGGTCATTTAGCTCTCAAAACAATTAGGTAAATGATCGAAAAACAACAAATGATGTCAGAACATGTTGGAAATTGATGACGTCGCTTTGAATGCTGCATACTGAACACAAAAGAAGTCCGGAGTTCAAATAAGTTTAAAAAACATTGAAGTGGCCGTGTAACAGATGAGTTCTCGTCCAAAACCCTGATACTCCGAAAGAGTTTGTCCAGTTTGTACACGAAGTGCGTCTAGTTTTTGCCGTGACCCTCTCTACTCTTTCGCACATGCTATGCTGGTGAAATTATGATACCATGCCAAGTTTCAACATTTTCAGAATTCATTTTGTAGTGATTTTCAATTTCTCGGTCATTTAGCTCTCTAAACAATTAGGTAAATGACCGAAAAACAACAAATGATGTCAGAACATGTTGGAAATTTGATGACGTCGCTTTGAATGCTGCATACTGAACACAAAAGAAGTCCGAAGTTCAAATAAGTTTAAAAAACATTGAAGTCCCGTGTAACAGATGAGTTCTCGTCCGAAACCCTGATACTTCGAAAGAGTTTGTCCAGTTTGTACACGAACTGCGTCCAACTTTTGCCGTGACCCTCTCTACTCTTTCGCACATGCTATGCGGGTCAAATGATGATACCATGCCAAGTTTCAAAAATTTTCAGAATTCATTTTGTAGTGCTTTTCAATTTCACGGTCATTTAGCTCTCTAAACAATTAGGTAAATGACCGAAAAACAACAAATGATGTCAGAACATGTTGGAAATTGACGATGTCGCTTTCAATGCTGCATACTGAACACAAAAGAAGTCCGGAGTTCAAATAAGTTTAAAAAACATTGAAGTGCTCGTGTAACAGATGAGTTCTCGTCCAAAACCCTGATACTCCGAAAGAGTTTGTCTAGTTTGTACACGAAGTGCATCCAGTTTTTGCAGTGACCCTCTCTACTCTTTCGCACATGCTATGCGGGTGAAATGATGATACCATGCCAAGTTTCAACATTTTCAGAATTCATTTTGTAGTGATTTTCAATTTCACGGTCATTTAGCTCTCTAAACAATTAGGTAAATGACCGAAAAACAACAAATGATGTCAGAACATGTTGGAAATTGATGACGTCGCTTTGAATGCTGCATACTGAACACAAAAGAAGTCCGGAGTTCAAATAAGTTTAAAAAACATTGAAGTGCCCGTGTAACAGATGAGTTCTCGTCCGAAACCCTGATACTCCGAAAGAATTTGTCTAGTTTGTACATGAACTGTGTCCAGTTTTTGCCGTGACCCTCTCTACTCTTTCGCACATGCTATGCGGGTGAAATGATGATACCATGCCAAGTTTCAACATTTTCAGAATTCATTTTGTAGTGATTTTCAATTTCACGGTCATTTAGCTCTCAAAACAATTAGGTAAATGACCGAAAAACAACAAATGATGTCAGAACATGTTGGAAATTGATGACGTCGCTTTGAATGCTACATACTGAACACAAAAGAAGTCCGGAGTTCAAATAAGTTTAAAAAACATTGAAGTGGCCGTGTAACAGATGAGTTCTCGTCCAAAACCCTGATACTCCGAAAGAGTTTGTCCAGTTTGTACACGAAGTGCGTCTAGTTTTTGCCGTGACCCTCTCTACTCTTTCGCACATGCTATGCGGGTGAAATGATAATACCATGCAAAGTTTCAACATTTTCAGAATTCATTTTGTAGTGATTTTCAATTTCACGGTCATTTAGCTCTCTAAACAATTAGGTAAATGACCGAAAAACAATAAATGATGTCAGAACATGTTGGAAATTGATGATGTCGCTTTGAATGCTGCTTACTGAACACAAAAGAAGTCCGGAGTTCAAATAAGTTTAAAAAACATTGAAGTGCCCGTGTAACAGATGAGTTCTCGTCCGAATCCTTGATACTCCGAAAGAGTTTGTCCAGTTTGTACACGAAGTGCGTCCAGTTTTTGCCGTGACCCTCTCTACTCTTTCGCACATGCTATGCGGGTGAAATGATGATACCATGCCAAGTTTCAACATTTTCAGAATTCATTTTGTAGTGATTTTCAATTTCACGGTCATTTAGCTCTCTAAACAATTAGGTAAATGACCGAAAAACAACAAATGATGTCAGAACATGTTGGAAATTGTTGACGTCGCTTTGAATGCTGCATACTGAACACAAAAGAAGTCCGGAGTTCAAATAAGTTTAAAAAACATTGAAGTGCCTGTGTAACAGATGAGTTCTCGTCCGAAACCCTGATACTCCGAAAGAGTTTGTCCAGTTTGTACACGAAGTGCGTCCAGTTTTTGCTGTGACCGTCTCTACTCTTTCGTACATGCTATGCGGGTGAAATGATGATACCATGCCAAGTTTCAACATTTTCAGAATTCATTTTGTAGTGATTTTCAATTTCACGGTCATTTAGCTCTCTAAACAATTAGGTAAATGACCAAAAAACAACAAATGATGTCAGAACATGTTGGAAATTGATGACGTCGCTTTGAATGCTCCATACTGAACACAAAAGAAGTCCGGAGTTCAAATAAGTTTAAAAAACATTGAAGTGCCCGTGTAACAGATGAGTTCTCGTCCGAAACCCTGATACTCCGAAAGAGTTTGTCCAGTTTGTACACGAAGTGCGTCCAGTTTTTGACGTGACCCTCTCTACTCTTTCGCACATGCTATGCGGGTGAAATGATGATACCATGCCAACTTTCAACATTTTCAGAATTCATTTTGTAGTGATTTTCAATTTCACGGTCATTTAGCTCTCTAAACAATTAGGTAAATGAACGAAAAACAACAAATGATGTCAGAACATGTTGGAAATTGTTGACGTCGCTTTGAATGCTGCATACTGAACACAAAAGAACTCCGGAGTTCAAATAAGTTTAAAAAACATTGAAGTGCCCGTGTAACAGATGAGTTCTCGTCCGAAACCCTGATACTCCGAAAGAGTTTGTCCAGTTTGTACACGAAGTGCATCCAGTTTTTGCCGTGACCGTCTCTACTCTTTCGTACATGCTATGCGGGTGAAATGATGATACCATGCCAAGTTTCAACATTTTCAGAATTCATTTTGTAGTGATTTTCAATTTCACGGTCATTTAGCTATCTAAACAATTAGGTAAATGACCAAAAAAACAACAAATGATGTCAGAACATGTTGGAAATTGATAACGTCGCTTTGAATGCTCCATACTGAACACAAAAGAAGTCCGGAGTTCAAATAAGTTTAAAAAACATTGAAGTGCCCGTGTAACAGATGAGTTCTCGTCCGAAACCCTGATACTCCGAAAGAGTTTGTCCAGTTTGTACACGAAGTGCGTCCAGTTTTTGCCGTGACCCTCTCTACTCTTTCGCATATGCTATGCGGGTGAAATTATGATACCATGCCAAGTTTCAACATTTTCAGAGTTCATTTTGTAGTGATTTTCAATTTCATGGTCAATTAGATCTCTAAACAATTAGGTAAATGACCGAAAAATAACAAATGATGTCAGAACATGTTGGAAATTGATGACGTCGGTTTGAATGCTGCATACTGGACACAAAAGAAGTCCGCAGTTCAAATAAGTTTAAAAAACACTGAAGTGGCCGTGTAACAGATGAGTTCTTGTTTGAAACCCTGATACTCCGAAAGAGTTTGTCCAGTTTGTACACGAAGTGCATCCAATTTTTGCCGTCACCGTCTCTACTCTTTCGCACATGCTATGCAGGTGAAATCATGATACCATGCCAAGTTTCAACATTTTCAGAATTCATTTTGTAGTGATTTTCAATTTCACGGTCATTTAGCTCTCTAAACAATTAGGTAAATGACCGAAAAACAACAAATGATGTCAGAACATGTTGGAGATTGATGATGTCGGTTTGAATGCTGCTTACTGAACACAAAAGAAGTCCGGAGTTCAAATAAGTTTAAAAAACATTGAAGTGCCCGTGTAACAGATGAGTTCTCGTCCGAATCCTTGATACTCCGAAAGAGTTTGTCCAGTTTGTACATGAAGTGCGTCCAGTTTTTGCCGTGACCCTCTCTACTCTTTCGCACATACTATGCGGGTGAAATGATGATACCATGCCAAGTTTCAACATTTTCAGAATTCATTTTGTAGTGATTTTCAATTTCACGGTCATTTAGCTCTCTAAACAATTAGGTAAATGACCGAAAAACAACAAATGATGTCAGAACATGTTGGAAATTGATGACGTCGCTTTGAATGCTGCATACTGAACACAAAAGAAGTCCGAAGTTCAAATAAGTTTAAAAAACATTGAAGTGCCCGTGTAACAGATGAGTTCTCGTCCGAAACCCTGATACTCCGAAAGAGTTTGTCCAGTTTGTACACGAACTGCGTCCAATTTTTGCCGTAACCCTCTCTACTCTTTCGCACATGCTATGCGGGTGAAATGATGATACCATGCCAAGTTTCAACATTTTCAGAATTCATTTTGTAGTGCTTTTCAATTTCACGGTCATTTAGCTCTCTAAACAATTAGGTAAATGACCGAAAAACAACAAATGATGTCAGAACATGTTGGAAATTGATGATGTTGCTTTGAATGCTGCTTACTGAACACAAAAGAAGTCCAGAGTTCAAATAAGTTTAAAAAACATTGAAGTTCCCGTGTAACAGATGAGTTCTCGTCCGAAACCCTGATACTCCGAAAGAGTTTGTCTAGTTTGTACACGAAGTGCATCCAGTTTTTGCCGTGACCCTCTCTACTCTTTCGCACATGCTATGCAGGTGAAATGATGATACCATGCCAAGTTTCAACATTTTCAGAATTCATTTTGTAGTGATTTTCAATTTCACGGTCATTTAGCTCGCTAAACAATTAGGTAAATGACCGAAAAACAACAAATGATGTCAGAACATGTTGGAAATTGATGACGTCGCTTTGACTGATGCATACTGAACACAAAAGAAGTCCGGAGTTCAAATAAGTTTAAAAAACATTGAAGTGCCCGTGTAACAGATGAGTTCTCGTCCGAAACCCTGATACTCCGAAAGAGTTTGTCCAGTTTGTACACGAACTACGTCCAGTTTTTGCCGTGACCCTCTCTACTCTTTCGTACATGCTATGTGGGTGAAATGATGATACCATGCCAAGTTTCAACATTTTCAGAATTCATTTTGTAGTGATTTTCAATTTCACGGTCATTTAGCTCTCTAAACAATTAGGTAAATGACCAAAAAACAACAAATGATGTCAGAACATGTTGGAAATTGATAACGTCGCTTTGAATGCTCCATACTGAACACAAAAGAAGTCCGGAGTTCAAATAAGTTTAAAAAACATTGAAGTGCCCGTGTAACAGATGAGTTCTCGTCCGAAACCCTGATACTCCGAAAGAGTTTGTCCAGTTTGTACACGAAGTGCGTCCAGTTTTTGCCGTGACCCTCTCTACTCTTTCGCACATGCTATGCAGGTGAAATCATGATACCATGCCAAGTTTCAACATTTTCAGAATTCATTTTGTAGTGATTTTCAATTTCACGGTCATTTAGCTCTCTAAACAATTAGGTAAATGACCGAAAAACAACAAATGATGTCAGAACATGTTGGAAATTGATAACGTCGCTTTGAATGCTCCATACTGAACACAAAAGAAGTCCGGAGTTCAAATAAGTTTAAAAAACATTGAAGTGCCCGTGTAACAGATGAGTTCTCGTCCGAATCCTTGATACTCCGAAAGAGTTTGTCCAGTTTGTACATGAAGTGCGTCCAGTTTTTGCCGTGACCCTCTCTACTCTTTCGCACATACTATGCGGGTGAAATGATGATACCATGCCAAGTTTCAACATTTTCAGAATTCATTTTGTAGTGATTTTCAATTTCACGGTCATTTAGCTCTCTAAACAATTAGGTAAATGACCGAAAAACAACAAATGATGTCAGAACATGTTGGAAATTGATGACGTCGCTTTGAATGCTGCATACTGAACACAAAAGAAGTCCGAAGTTCAAATAAGTTTAAAAAACATTGAAGTGCCCGTGTAACAGATGAGTTCTCGTCCGAAACCCTGATACTCCGAAAGAGTTTGTCCAGTTTGTACACGAACTGCGTCCAATTTTTGCCGTAACCCTCTCTACTCTTTCGCACATGCTATGAGGGTGAAATGATGATACCATGCCAAGTTTCAACATTTTCAGAATTCATTTTGTAGTGCTTTTCAATTTCACGGTCATTTAGCTCTCTAAACAATTAGGTAAATGACCGAAAAACAACAAATGATGTCAGAACATGTTGGAAATTGATAACGTCGCTTTGAATGCTCCATACTGAACACAAAAGAAGTCCGGAGTTCAAATAAGTTTAAAAAACATTGAAGTGCCCGTGTAACAGATGAGTTCTCGTCCGAATCCTTGATACTCCGGAAGAGATTGTCCAGTTTGTACATGAAGTGCGTCCAGTTTTTGCCGTGACCCTCTCTACTCTTTCGCACATGCTATGCAGGTGAAATCATGATACCATGCCAAGTTTCAACATTTTCAGAATTCATTTTGTAGTGATTTTCAATTTCACGGTCATTTAGCTCTCTAAACAATTAGGTAAATGACCGAAAAACAACAAATGATGTCAGAACATGTTGGAAATTGATGATGTCGGTTTGAATGCTGCTTACTGAACACAAAAGAAGTCCGGAGTTCAAATAAGTTTAAAAAACATTGAAGTGCCCGTGTAACAGATGAGTTCTCGTCCGAATCCTTGATACTCCGAAAGAGTTTGTCCAGTTTGTACATGAAGTGCGTCCAGTTTTTGCCGTGACCCTCTCTACTCTTTCGCACATTCTATGCGGGTGAAATGATGATACCATGCCAAGTTTCAACATTTTCAGAATTCATTTTGTAGTGATTTTCAATTTCACGGTCATTTAGCTCTCTAAGCAATTAGGTAAATGACCGAAAAACAACAAATGATGTCAGAACATGTTGGAAATTGATGACGTCACTTTGAATGCCGCATACTGAACACAAAAGAAGTCCGAAGTTCAAATAAGTTTAAAAAACATTGAAGTGCCCGTGTAACAGATGAGTTCTCGTCCGAAACCCTGATACTCCGAAAGAGTTTGTCCAGTTTGTACACGAACTGCGTCCAATTTTTTCCGTAACCCTCTCTACTCTTTCGCACATGCTATGCGGGTGAAATGATGATACCATGCCAAGTTTCAACAT
The DNA here is from genome assembly GCF_056163025.1 of Triticum urartu. Lineage (NCBI taxonomy): Eukaryota > Viridiplantae > Streptophyta > Magnoliopsida > Poales > Poaceae > Triticum > Triticum urartu. The sequence continues at coordinate 717,946,283 of NC_141875.1, read as the reverse complement.
TTTCAGAATTCATTTTGTAGTGCTTTTCAATTTCACGGTCATTTAGCTCTCTAAACAATTAGGTAAATGACCGAAAAACAACAAATGATGTCAGAACATGTTGGAAATTGATGATGTCGCTTTGAATGCTGCTTACTGAACACAAAAGAAGTCCAGAGTTCAAATAAGTTTAAAAAACATTGAAGTTCCCGTGTAACAGATGAGTTCTCGTCCGAAACCCTGATACTCCGAAAGAGTTTGTCTAGTTTGTACACGAAGTGCATCCAGTTTTTGCCGTGACCCTCTCTACTCTTTCGCACATGCTATGCAGGTGAAATGATGATACCATGCCAAGTTTCAACATTTTCAGAATTCATTTTGTAGTGATTTTCAATTTCACGGTCATTTAGCTCTCTAAACAATTAGGTAAATGACCGAAAAACAACAAATGATGTCAGAACAGGTTGGAAATTGATGACGTCTCTTTGACTGATGCATACTGAACACAAAAGAAGTCCGGAGTTCAAATAAGTTTAAAAAACATTGAAGTGCCCGTGTAACAGATGAGTTCTCGTCCGAAACCCTGATACTCCGAAAGAGTTTGTCCAGTTTGTACACGAACTGCGTCCAGTTTTTGCCGTGACCCTCTCTACTCTTTCGTACATGCTATGCGGGTGAAATGATGATACCATGCCAAGTTTCAACATTTTCAGAATTCATTTTGTAGTGATTTTCAATTTCACGGTCATTTAGCTCTCTAAACAATTAGGTAAATGACCAAAAAACAACAAATGATGTCAGAACATGTTGGAAATTGATAACATCGCTTTGAATGCTCCATACTGAACACAAAAGAAGTCCGGAGTTCAAATAAGTTTAAAAAACATTGAAGTGCCCGTGTAACAGATGAGTTCTCTTCCGAAACCCTGATACTCCGAAAGAGTTTGTCCAGTTTGTACATGAAGTGCGTCCAGTTTTTGCCGTGACCCTCTCTACTCTTTCGCACATACTATGCGGGTGAAATGATGATACCATGCCAAGTTTCAACATTTTCAGAATTCATTTTGTAGTGATTTTCAATTTCACGGTCATTTAGCTCTCTAAACAATTAGGTAAATGACCGAAAAACAACAAATGATGTCAGAACATGTTGGAAATTGATGACGTCGCTTTGAATGCTGCATACTGAACACAAAAGAAGTCCGAAGTTCAAATAAGTTTAAAAAACATTGAAGTGCCCGTGTAACAGATGAGTTCTCGTCCGAAACCCTGATACTCCGAAAGAGTTTGTCCAGTTTGTACACGAACTGCGTCCAATTTTTGCCGTAACCCTCTCTACTCTTTCGCACATGCTATGCGGGTGAAATGATGATACCATGCCAAGTTTCAACATTTTCAGAATTCATTTTGTAGTGCTTTTCAATTTCACGGTCATTTAGCTCTCTAAACAATTAGGTAAATGACCGAAAAACAACAAATGATGTCAGAACATGTTGGAAATTGATGATGTTGCTTTGAATGCTGCTTACTGAACACAAAAGAAGTCCAGAGTTCAAATAAGTTTAAAAAACATTGAAGTTCCCGTGTAACAGATGAGTTCTCGTCCGAAACCCTGATACTCCGAAAGAGTTTGTCTAGTTTGTACACGAAGTGCATCCAGTTTTTGCCGTGACCCTCTCTACTCTTTCGCACATGCTATGCAGGTGAAATGATGATACCATGCCAAGTTTCAACATTTTCAGAATTCATTTTGTAGTGATTTTCAATTTCACGGTCATTTAGCTCGCTAAACAATTAGGTAAATGACCGAAAAACAACAAATGATGTCAGAACATGTTGGAAATTGATGACGTCGCTTTGACTGATGCATACTGAACACAAAAGAAGTCCGGAGTTCAAATAAGTTTAAAAAACATTGAAGTGCCCGTGTAACAGATGAGTTCTCGTCCGAAACCCTGATACTCCGAAAGAGTTTGTCCAGTTTGTACACGAACTACGTCCAGTTTTTGCCGTGACCCTCTCTACTCTTTCGTACATGCTATGTGGGTGAAATGATGATACCATGCCAAGTTTCAACATTTTCAGAATTCATTTTGTAGTGATTTTCAATTTCACGGTCATTTAGCTCTCTAAACAATTAGGTAAATGACCAAAAAACAACAAATGATGTCAGAACATGTTGGAAATTGATAACGTCGCTTTGAATGCTCCATACTGAACACAAAAGAAGTCCGGAGTTCAAATAAGTTTAAAAAACATTGAAGTGCCCGTGTAACAGATGAGTTCTCGTCCGAAACCCTGATACTCCGAAAGAGTTTGTCCAGTTTGTACACGAAGTGCGTCCAGTTTTTGCCGTGACCCTCTCTACTCTTTCGCACATGCTATGCAGGTGAAATCATGATACCATGCCAAGTTTCAACATTTTCAGAATTCATTTTGTAGTGATTTTCAATTTCACGGTCATTTAGCTCTCTAAACAATTAGGTAAATGACCGAAAAACAACAAATGATGTCAGAACATGTTGGAAATTGATAACGTCGCTTTGAATGCTCCATACTGAACACAAAAGAAGTCCGGAGTTCAAATAAGTTTAAAAAACATTGAAGTGCCCGTGTAACAGATGAGTTCTCGTCCGAATCCTTGATACTCCGAAAGAGTTTGTCCAGTTTGTACATGAAGTGCGTCCAGTTTTTGCCGTGACCCTCTCTACTCTTTCGCACATACTATGCGGGTGAAATGATGATACCATGCCAAGTTTCAACATTTTCAGAATTCATTTTGTAGTGATTTTCAATTTCACGGTCATTTAGCTCTCTAAACAATTAGGTAAATGACCGAAAAACAACAAATGATGTCAGAACATGTTGGAAATTGATGACGTCGCTTTGAATGCTGCATACTGAACACAAAAGAAGTCCGAAGTTCAAATAAGTTTAAAAAACATTGAAGTGCCCGTGTAACAGATGAGTTCTCGTCCGAAACCCTGATACTCCGAAAGAGTTTGTCCAGTTTGTACACGAACTGCGTCCAATTTTTGCCGTAACCCTCTCTACTCTTTCGCACATGCTATGAGGGTGAAATGATGATACCATGCCAAGTTTCAACATTTTCAGAATTCATTTTGTAGTGCTTTTCAATTTCACGGTCATTTAGCTCTCTAAACAATTAGGTAAATGACCGAAAAACAACAAATGATGTCAGAACATGTTGGAAATTGATAACGTCGCTTTGAATGCTCCATACTGAACACAAAAGAAGTCCGGAGTTCAAATAAGTTTAAAAAACATTGAAGTGCCCGTGTAACAGATGAGTTCTCGTCCGAATCCTTGATACTCCGGAAGAGATTGTCCAGTTTGTACATGAAGTGCGTCCAGTTTTTGCCGTGACCCTCTCTACTCTTTCGCACATGCTATGCAGGTGAAATCATGATACCATGCCAAGTTTCAACATTTTCAGAATTCATTTTGTAGTGATTTTCAATTTCACGGTCATTTAGCTCTCTAAACAATTAGGTAAATGACCGAAAAACAACAAATGATGTCAGAACATGTTGGAAATTGATGATGTCGGTTTGAATGCTGCTTACTGAACACAAAAGAAGTCCGGAGTTCAAATAAGTTTAAAAAACATTGAAGTGCCCGTGTAACAGATGAGTTCTCGTCCGAATCCTTGATACTCCGAAAGAGTTTGTCCAGTTTGTACATGAAGTGCGTCCAGTTTTTGCCGTGACCCTCTCTACTCTTTCGCACATTCTATGCGGGTGAAATGATGATACCATGCCAAGTTTCAACATTTTCAGAATTCATTTTGTAGTGATTTTCAATTTCACGGTCATTTAGCTCTCTAAGCAATTAGGTAAATGACCGAAAAACAACAAATGATGTCAGAACATGTTGGAAATTGATGACGTCACTTTGAATGCCGCATACTGAACACAAAAGAAGTCCGAAGTTCAAATAAGTTTAAAAAACATTGAAGTGCCCGTGTAACAGATGAGTTCTCGTCCGAAACCCTGATACTCCGAAAGAGTTTGTCCAGTTTGTACACGAACTGCGTCCAATTTTTTCCGTAACCCTCTCTACTCTTTCGCACATGCTATGCGGGTGAAATGATGATACCATGCCAAGTTTCAACATTTTCAGAATTCATTTTGTAGTGCTTTTCAATTTCACGGTCATTTAGCTCTCTAAACAATTAGGTAAATGACCGAAAAACAACAAATGATGTCAGAACATGTTGGAAATTGATGATGTCGCTTTGAATGCTGCTTACTGAACACAAAAGAAGTCCAGAGTTCAAATAAGTTTAAAAAACATTGAAGTTCCCGTGTAACAGATGAGTTCTCGTCCGAAACCCTGATACTCCGAAAGAGTTTGTCTAGTTTGTACACGAAGTGCATCCAGTTTTTGCCGTGACCCTCTCTACTCTTTCGCACATGCTATGCAGGTGAAATGATGATACCATGCCAAGTTTCAACATTTTCAGAATTCATTTTGTAGTGATTTTCAATTTCACGGTCATTTAGCTCTCTAAACAATTAGGTAAATGACCGAAAAACAACAAATGATGTCAGAACAGGTTGGAAATTGATGACGTCTCTTTGACTGATGCATACTGAACACAAAAGAAGTCCGGAGTTCAAATAAGTTTAAAAAACATTGAAGTGCCCGTGTAACAGATGAGTTCTCGTCCGAAACCCTGATACTCCGAAAGAGTTTGTCCAGTTTGTACACGAACTGCGTCCAGTTTTTGCCGTGACCCTCTCTACTCTTTCGTACATGCTATGCGGGTGAAATGATGATACCATGCCAAGTTTCAACATTTTCAGAATTCATTTTGTAGTGATTTTCAATTTCACGGTCATTTAGCTCTCTAAACAATTAGGTAAATGACCAAAAAACAACAAATGATGTCAGAACATGTTGGAAATTGATAACATCGCTTTGAATGCTCCATACTGAACACAAAAGAAGTCCGGAGTTCAAATAAGTTTAAAAAACATTGAAGTGCCCGTGTAACAGATGAGTTCTCTTCCGAAACCCTGATACTCCGAAAGAGTTTGTCCAGTTTGTACACGAAGTGCGTCCAGTTTTTGCCGTGACCCTCTCTACTCTTTCGCACATGCTATGCGGGTGAAATTATGATACCATGCCAAGTTTCAACATTTTCAGAATTCATTTTGTAGTGATTTTCAATTTCACGGTCATTTAGCTCTCTAAGCAATTAGGTAAATGACCGAAAAACAACAAATGATGTCAGAACATGTTGGAAATTGATGACGTCACTTTGAATGCCGCATACTGAACACAAAAGAAGTCCGAAGTTCAAATAAGTTTAAAAAACATTGAAGTGCCCATGTAACAGATGAGTTCTCGTCCGAAACCCTGATACTCCGAAAGAGTTTGTCCAGTTTGTACACGAACTGCGTCCAATTTTTTCCGTAACCCTCTCTACTCTTTCGCACATGCTATGCGGGTGAAATGATGATACCATGCCAAGTTTCAACATTTTCAGAATTCATTTTGTAGTGCTTTTCAATTTCACGGTCATTTAGCTCTCTAAAAAATTAGGTAAATGACCGAAAAACAACAAATGATGTCAGAACATGTTGGAAATTGATGATGTCGCTTTGAATGCTGCTTACTGAACACAAAAGAAGTCCAGAGTTCAAATAAGTTTAAAAAACATTGAAGTTCCCGTGTAACAGATGAGTTCTCGTCCGAAACCCTGATACTCCGAAAGAGTTTGTCTAGTTTGTACACGAAGTGCATCCAGTTTTTGCCGTGACCCTCTCTACTCTTTCGCACATGCTATGCAGGTGAAATGATGATACCATGCCAAGTTTCAACATTTTCAGAATTCATTTTGTAGTGATTTTCAATTTCACGGTCATTTAGCTCTCTCAACAATTAGGTAAATGACCGAAAAACAACAAATGATGTCAGAACATGTTGGAAATTGATGACGTCTCTTTGACTGATGCATACTGAACACAAAAGAAGTCCGGAGTTCAAATAAGTTTAAAAAACATTGAAGTGCCCGTGTAACAGATGAGTTCTCGTCCGAAACCCTGATACTCCGAAAGAGTTTGTCCAGTTTGTACACGAACTGCGTCCAGTTTTTGCCGTGACCCTCTCTACTCTTTCGTACATGCTATGCGGGTGAAATGATGATACCATGCCAAGTTTCAACATTTTCAGAATTCATTTTGTAGTGATTTTCAATTTCACGGTCATTTAGCTCTCTAAACAATTAGGTAAATGACCAAAAAACAACAAATGATGTCAGAACATGTTGGAAATTGATAACGTCGCTTTGAATGCTCCATACTGAACACAAAAGAAGTCCGGAGTTCAAATAAGTTTAAAAAACATTGAAGTGCCCGTGTAACAGATGAGTTCTCGTCCGAAACCCTGATACTCCGAAAGAGTTTGTCCAGTTTGTACACGAAGTGCGTCCAGTTTTTGCCGTGACCCTCTCTACTCTTTCGCACATGCTATGCGGGTGAAATTATGATACCATGCCAAGTTTCAACATTTTCAGAATTCATTTTGTAGTGATTTTCAATTTCACGGTCATTTAGCTCTCTAAGCAATTAGGTAAATGACCGAAAAACAACAAATGATGTCAGAACATGTTGGAAATTGATGACGTCACTTTGAATGCCGCATACTGAACACAAAAGAAGTCCGAAGTTCAAATAAGTTTAAAAAACACTGAAGTGCCCGTGTAACAGATGAGTTCTCGTCCGAAACCCTGATACTCCGAAAGAGTTTGTCCAGTTTGTACACGAACTGCGTCCAATTTTTTCCGTAACCCTCTCTACTCTTTCGCACATGCTATGCGGGTGAAATGATGATACCATGCCAAGTTTCAACATTTTCAGAATTCATTTTGTAGTGCTTTTCAATTTCACGGTCATTTAGCTCTCTAAACAATTAGGTAAATGACCGAAAAACAACAAATGATGTCAGAACATGTTGGAAATTGATGATGTCGCTTTGAATGCTGCTTACTGAACACAAAAGAAGTCCAGAGTTCAAATAAGTTTAAAAAACATTGAAGTTCCCGTGTAATAGATGAGTTCTCGTCCGAAACCCTGATACTCCGAAAGAGTTTGTCTAGTTTGTACACGAAGTGCATCCAGTTTTTGCCGTGACCCTCTCTACTCTTTCGCACATGCTATGCAGGTGAAATGATGATACCATGCCAAGTTTCAACATTTTCAGAATTCATTTTGTAGTGATTTTCAATTTCACGGTCATTTAGCTCTCTAAACAATTAGGTAAATGACCGAAAAACAACAAATGATGTCAGAACATGTTGGAAATTGATGACGTCTCTTTGACTGATGCATACTGAACACAAAAGAAGTCCGGAGTTCAAATAAGTTTAAAAAACATTGAAGTGCCCGTGTAACAGATGAGTTCTCGTCCGAAACCCTGATACTCCGAAAGAGTTTGTCCAGTTTGTACACGAACTGCGTCTAGTTTTTGCCGTGACCCTCTCTACTCTTTCGTACATGCTATGCGGGTGAAATGATGATACCATGCCAAGTTTCAACATTTTCAGAATTCATTTTGTAGTGATTTTCAATTTCACGGTCATTTAGCTCTCTAAACAATTAGGTAAATGACCAAAAAACAACAAATGATGTCAGAACATGTTGGAAATTGATAACGTCGCTTTGAATGCTCCATACTGAACACAAAAGAAGTCCGGAGTTCAAATAAGTTTAAAAAACATTGAAGTGCCCGTGTAACAGATGAGTTCTCGTCCGAAACCCTGATACTCCGAAAGAGTTTGTCCAGTTTGTACACGAAGTGCGTCCAGTTTTTGCCGTGACCCTCTCTACTCTTTCGCACATGCTATGCGGGTGAAATTATGATACCATGCCAAGTTTCAACATTTTCAGAGTTCATTTTGTAGTGATTTTCAATTTCACGGTCAATTACCTCTCTAAACAATTAGGTAAATGACCGAAAAACAACAAATGATGTCAGAACATGTTGGAAATTGATAACGTCGCTTTGAATGCTCCATACTGAACACAAAAGAAGTCCGGAGTTCAAATAAGTTTAAAAAACATTGAAGTGCCCGTGTAACAGATGAGTTCTCGTCCGAATCCTTGATACTCCGGAAGAGATTGTCCAGTTTGTACATGAAGTGCGTCCAGTTTTTGCCGTGACCCTCTCTACTCTTTCGCACATGCTATGCGGGTGAAATGAGGATACCATGCCAAGTTTCAACATTTTCAGAATTCATTTTGTAGTGATTTTCAATTTCACGGTCATTTAGCTCCCTAAACAATTAGGTAAATGACCGAAAAACAACAAATGATGTCAGAACATGTTGGAAATTGATGACGTCACTTTGAATGCCGCATACTGAACACAAAAGAAGTCCGAAGTTCAAATAAGTTTAAAAAACATTGAAGTGCCCGTGTAACAGATGAGTTCTCGTCCGAAACCCTGATACTCCGAAAGAGTTTGTCCAGTTTGTACACGAACTGCGTCCAATTTTTTCCGTAACCCTCTCTACTCTTTCGCACATGCTATGCGGGTGAAATGATGATACCATGCCAAGTTTCAACATTTTCAGAATTCATTTTGTAATGCTTTTCAATTTCACGGTCATTTAGCTCTCTAAACAATTAGGTAAATGACCGAAAAACAACAAATGATGTCAGAACATGTTGGAAATTGATGATGTCGCTTTGAATGCTGCTTACTGAACACAAAAGAAGTCCAGAGTTCAAATAAGTTTAAAAAACATTGAAGTTCCCGTGTAACAGATGAGTTCTCGTCCGAAACCCTGATACTCCGAAAGAGTTTGTCTAGTTTGTACACGAAGTGCATCCAGTTTTTGCCGTGACCCTCTCTACTCTTTCGCACATGCTATGCAGGTGAAATGATGATACCATGCCAAGTTTCAACATTTTCAGAATTCATTTTGTAGTGATTTTCAATTTCACGGTCATTTAGCTCTCTAAACAATTAGGTAAATGACCGAAAAACAACAAATGATGTCAGAACATGTTGGAAATTGATGACGTCTCTTTGACTGATGCATACTGAACACAAAAGAAGTCCGGAGTTCAAATAAGTTTAAAAAACATTGAAGTGCCCGTGTAACAGATGAGTTCTCGTCCGAAACCCTGATACTCCGAAAGAGTTTGTCCAGTTTGTACACGAACTGCGTCCAGTTTTTGCCGTGACCCTCTCTACTCTTTCGTACATGCTATGCGGGTGAAATGATGATACCATGCCAAGTTTCAACATTTTCAGAATTCATTTTGTAGTGATTTTCAATTTCACGGTCATTTAGCTCTCTAAACAATTAGGTAAATGACCAAAAAACAACAAATGATGTCAGAACATGTTGGAAATTGATAACGTCGCTTTGAATGCTCCATACTGAACACAAAAGAAGTCCGGAGTTCAAATAAGTTTAAAAAACATTGAAGTGCCCGTGTAACAGATGAGTTCTCGTCCGAAACCCTGATACTCCGAAAGAGTTTGTCCAGTTTGTACACGAAGTGCGTCCAGTTTTTGCCGTGACCCTCTCTACTCTTTCGCACATGCTATGCGGGTGAAATTATGATACCATGCCAAGTTTCAACATTTTCAGAGTTCATTTTGTAGTGATTTTCAATTTCACGGTCAATTACCTCTCTAAACAATTAGGTAAATGACCAAAAACCAACAAATGATGTCAGAACATGTTGGAAATTGATGACGTCGCTTTGAATGCTGCATACTGAACACAAAAGAAGTCCGGAGTTCAAATAAGTTTAAAAAACATTGAAGTGCCCGTGTAACAGATGAGTTCTCGTCCGAATCCTTGATACTCCGGAAGAGATTGTCCAGTTTGTACATGAAGTGCGTCCAGTTTTTGCCGTGACCCTCTCTACTCTTTCGCACATGCTATGCGGGTGAAATGAGGATACCATGCCAAGTTTCAACATTTTCAGAATTCATTTTGTAGTGATTTTCAATTTCACGGTCATTTAGCTCCCTAAACAATTAGGTAAATGACCGAAAAACAACAAATGATGTCAGAACATGTTGGAAATTGATGACGTCACTTTGAATGCCGCATACTGAACACAAAAGAAGTCCGAAGTTCAAATAAGTTTAAAAAACATTGAAGTGCCCGTGTAACAGATGAGTTCTCGTCCGAAACCCTGATACTCCGAAAGAGTTTGTCCAGTTTGTACACGAACTGCGTCCAATTTTTTCCGTAACCCTCTCTACTCTTTCGCACATGCTATGCGGGTGAAATGATGATACCATGCCAAGTTTCAACATTTTCAGAATTCATTTTGTAGTGCTTTTCAATTTCACGGTCATTTAGCTCTCTAAACAATTAGGTAAATGACCGAAAAACAACAAATGATGTCAGAACATGTTGGAAATTGATGATGTCGCTTTGAATGCTGCTTACTGAACACAAAAGAAGTCCAGAGTTCAAATAAGTTTAAAAAACATTGAAGTTCCCATGTAACAGATGAGTTCTCGTCCGAAACCCTGATACTCCGAAAGAGTTTGTCTAGTTTGTACACGAAGTGCATCCAGTTTTTGCCGTGACCCTCTCTACTCTTTCGCACATGCTATGCAGGTGAAATGATGATACCATGCCAAGTTTCAACATTTTCAGAATTCATTTTGTAGTGATTTTCAATTTCACGGTCATTTAGCTCTCTAAACAATTAGGTAAATGACCGAAAAACAACAAATGATGTCAGAACATGTTGGAAATTGATGACGTCTCTTTGACTGATGCATACTGAACACAAAAGAAGTCCGGAGTTCAAATAAGTTTAAAAAACATTGAAGTGCCCGTGTAACAGATGAGTTCTCGTCCGAAACCCTGATACTCCGAAAGAGTTTGTCCAGTTTGTACACGAACTGCGTCCAGTTTTTGCCGTGACCCTCTCTACTCTTTCGTACATGCTATGCGGGTGAAATGATGATACCATGCCAAGTTTCAACATTTTCAGAATTCATTTTGTAGTGATTTTCAATTTCACGGTCATTTAGCTCTCTAAACAATTAGGTAAATGACCAAAAAACAACAAATGATGTCAGAACATGTTGGAAATTGATAACGTCGCTTTGAATGCTCCATACTGAACACAAAAGAAGTCCGGAGTTCAAATAAGTTTAAAAAATATTGAAGTGCCCGTGTAACAGATGAGTTCTCGTCCGAAACCCTGATACTCCGAAAGAGTTTGTCCAGTTTGTACACGAAGTGCGTCCAGTTTTTGCCGTGACCCTCTCTACTCTTTCGCACATGCTATGCGGGTGAAATTATGATACCATGCCAAGTTTCAACATTTTCAGAATTCATTTTGTAGTGATTTTCAATTTCACGGTCATTTAGCTCTCTAAGCAATTAGGTAAATGACCGAAAAACAACAAATGATGTCAGAACATGTTGGAAATTGATAACGTCACTTTGAATGCCGCATACTGAACACAAAAGAAGTCTGAAGTTCAAATAAGTTTAAAAAACATTGAAGTGCCCGTGTAACAGATGAGTTCTCGTCCGAAACCCTGATACTCCGAAAGAGTTTGTCCAGTTTGTACACGAACTGCGTCCAATTTTTTCCGTAACCCTCTCTACTCTTTCGCACATGCTATGCGGGTGAAATGATGATACCATGCCAAGTTTCAACATTTTCAGAATTCATTTTGTAGTGCTTTTCAATTTCACGGTCATTTAGCTCTCTAAACAATTAGGTAAATGACCGAAAAACAACAAATGATGTCAGAACATGTTGGAAATTGATGATGTCGCTTTGAATGCTGCTTACTGAACACAAAAGAAGTCCAGAGTTCAAATAAGTTTAAAAAACATTGAAGTTCCCGTGTAACAGATGAGTTCTCGTCCGAAACCCTGATACTCCGAAAGAGTTTGTCTAGTTTGTACACGAAGTGCATCCAGTTTTTGCCGTGACCCTCTCTACTCTTTCGCACATGCTATGCAGGTGAAATGATGATACCATGCCAAGTTTCAACATTTTCAGAATTCATTTTGTAGTGATTTTCAATTTCACGGTCATTTAGCTCTCTAAACAATTAGGTAAATGACCGAAAAACAACAAATGATGTCAGAACATGTTGGAAATTGATGACGTCTCTTTGACTGATGCATACTGAACACAAAAGAAGTCCGGAGTTCAAATAAGTTTAAAAAACATTGAAGTGCCCGTGTAACAGATGAGTTCTCGTCCGAAACCCTGATACTCCGAAAGAGTTTGTCCAGTTTGTACACGAACTGCGTCCAGTTTTTGCCGTGACCCTCTCTACTCTTTCGTACATGCTATGCGGGTGAAATGATGATACCATGCCAAGTTTCAACATTTTCAGAATTCATTTTGTAGTGATTTTCAATTTCACGGTCATTTAGCTCTCTAAACAATTAGGTAAATGACCAAAAAACAACAAATGATGTCATAACATGTTGGAAATTGATAACGTCGCTTTGAATGCTCCATACTGAACACAAAAGAAGTCCGGAGTTCAAATAAGTTTAAAAAACATTGAAGTGCCCGTGTAACAGATGAGTTCTCGTCCGAAACCCTGATACTCCGAAAGAGTTTGTCCAGTTTGTACACGAAGTGCGTCCAGTTTTTGCCGTGACCCTCTCTACTCTTTCGCACATGCTATGCGGGTGAAATTATGATACCATGCCAAGTTTCAACGTTTTCAGAGTTCATTTTGTAGTGATTTTCAATTTCACGGTCAATTACCTCTCTAAACAATTAGGTAAATGACCGAAAAACAACAAATGATGTCAGAACATGTTGGAAATTGATAACGTCGCTTTGAATGCTCCATACTGAACACAAAAGAAGTCCGGAGTTCAAATAAGTTTAAAAAACATTGAAGTGCCCGTGTAACAGATGAGTTCTCGTCCGAATCCTTGATACTCCGGAAGAGATTGTCCAGTTTGTACATGAAGTGCGTCCAGTTTTTGCCGTGACCCTCTCTACTCTTTCGCACATGCTATGCGGGTGAAATGATGATACCATGCCAAGTTTCAACATTTTCAGAATTCATTTTGTAGTGATTTTCAATTTCACGGTCATTTAGCTCCCTAAACAATTAGGTAAATGACCGAAAAACAACAAATGATGTTAGAACATGTTGGAAATTGATGACGTCGCTTTGAATGCTGCATACTGAACACAAAAGAAGTCCGGAGTTCAAATAAGTTTAAAAAACATTGACGTGCCCGTGTAACAGATGAGTTCTTGTCTGAAACCCTGATACTCCGAAAGAGTTTGTCCAGTTTGTACACGAAGTGCGTCCAGTTTTTGCCGTGACCCTCTCTACTCTTTCGCACATGCTATGCGGGTGAAATGATGAAACCATGCCAAGTTTCAACATTTTCAGAATTCATTTTGTAGTGATTTTCAATTTCACGGTCATTTAGCTCTCTAAGCAATTAGGTAAATGACCGAAAAACAACAAATGATGTCAGAACATGTTGGAAATTGATGACGTCACTTTGAATGCCGCATACTGAACACAAAAGAAGTCCGAAGTTCAAATAAGTTTAAAAAACATTGAAGTGCCCGTGTAACAGATGAGTTCTCGTCCGAAACCCTGATACTCCGAAAGAGTTTGTCCAGTTTGTACACGAACTGCGTCCAGTTTTTGCCGTGACCCTCTCTACTCTTTCGCACATGCTATGCGGGTGAAATGATGATACCATGCCAAGTTTCAACATTTTCAGAATTCATTTTGTAGTGATTTTCAATTTCACGGTCATTTAGCTCTCTAAACAATTAGGTAAATGAACGAAAAACAACAAATGATGTCAGAACATGTTGGAAATTGTTGACGTCACTTTGAATGCTGCATACTGAACACAAAAGAACTCCGGAGTTCAAATAAGTTTAAAAAACATTGAAGTGCCCGTGTAACAGATGAGTTCTCGTCCGAAACCCTGATACTCTGAAAGAGTTTGTCAAGTTTGTACACGAAGTGCCTCCAGTTTTTGCCGGGACCGTCTCTACTCTTTCGTACATGCTATGCGGGTGAAATGATGATACCATGCCAAGTTTCAACATTTTCAGAATTCATTTTGTAGTGATTTTCAATTTCACGGTCATTTAGCTCTCTAAACAATTAGGTAAATGACCAAAAAACAACAAATGATGTCAGAACATGTTGGAAATTGATAACGTCGCTTTGAATGCTGCATACTGAACACAAAAGAAGTCCGGAGTTCAAATAAGTTTAAAAAACATTGAAGTGCCCGTGTAACAGATGAGTTCTCGTCCGAAGCCCTGATACTCCGAAAGAGTTTGTCCAGTTTGTACACGAAGTGCGTCCAGTTTTTGCCGTGACCCTCTCTACTCTTTCGCACATGCTATGCGGGTGAAATTATGATACCATGCCAAGTTTCAACATTTTCAGAGTTCATTTTGTAGTGATTTTCAATTTCACGGTCAATTAGCTCTCTAAACAATTAGGTAAATGACCAAAAAACAACAAATGATGTCAGAACCTGTTGGAAATTGATAACGTCGCTTTGAATGCTCCATACTGAACACAAAAGAAGTCCGGAGTTCAAATAAGTTTAAAAAACATTGAAGTGCCCGTGTAACAGATGAGTTCTTTTCTGAAACCGTGATACTCCGAAAGAGTTTGTCCAGTTTGTACACGAAGTGCGTCCAGTTTTTGCCGTGACCCTCTGTACTCTTTCGCACATGCTATGCGGGTGAAATGATGATACCATGCCAAGTTTCAACATTTTCAGAATTCATTTTGTAGTGATTTTCAATTTCACGGTCATTTAGCTCTCTAAGCAATTAGGTAAATGACCGAAAAACAACAAATGATGTCAGAACTTGTTGGAAATTGATGACGTCACTTTGAATGCCGCATACTGAACACAAAAGAAGTCCGAAGTTCAAATAAGTTTAAAAAACATTGAAGTGCCCGTGTAACAGATGAGTTCTCGTCCGAAACCCTGATACTCCCAAAGAGTTTGTCCAGTTTGTACACGAACTGCGTCCAATTTTTGCCGTAACCCTCTCTACTCTTTCGCACATGCTATGCGGGTGAAATGATGATACCATGCCAAGTTTCAACATTTTCAGAATTCATTTTGTAGTGATTTTCAATTTGACGGTCATTTAGCTCTCTAAGCAATTAGGTAAATGACCGAAAAACAACAAATGATGTCAGAACATGTTGGAAATTGATGACGTCGCTTTGAATGCTGCATACTGAACACAAAAGAAGTCCGGAGTTCAAATAAGTTTAAAAAACATTGAAGTGCCCGTGTAACAGATGAGTTCTCGTCCGAAACCCTGATACTCCGAAAGAGTTTGTCCAGTTTGTACACGAACTGCGTCCAGTTTTTGCCGTGACCCTCTCTACTCTTTCGCACATGCTATGCGGGTGAAATGATGATACCATGCCAAGTTTCAACATTTTCAGAATTCATTTTGTAGTGATTTTCAATTTCACGGTCATTTAGCTCTCTAAACAATTAGGTAAATGAACGAAAAACAACAAATGATGTCAGAACATGTTGGAAATTGTTGACGTCACTTTGAATGCTGCATACTGAACACAAAAGAACTCCGGAGTTCAAATAAGTTTAAAAAACATTGAAGTGCCCGTGTAACAGATGAGTTCTCGTCCGAAACCCTGATACTCCGAAAGAGTTTGTCAAGTTTGTACACGAAGTGCCTCCAGTTTTTGCCGGGACCGTCTCTACTCTTTCGTACATGCTATGCGGGTGAAATGATGATACCATGCCAAGTTTCAACATTTTCAGAATTCATTTTGTAGTGATTTTCAATTTCACGGTCATTTAGCTCTCTAAACAATTAGGTAAATGACCAAAAAACAACAAATGATGTCAGAACATGTTGGAAATTGATAACGTCGCTTTGAATGCTGCATACTGAACACAAAAGAAGTCCGGAGTTCAAATAAGTTTAAAAAACATTGAAGTGCCCGTGTAACAGATGAGTTCTCGTCCGAAGCCCTGATACTCCGAAAGAGTTTGTCCAGTTTCTACACGAAGTGCGTCCAGTTTTTGCCGTGACCCTCTCTACTCTTTCGCACATGCTATGCGGGTGAAATTATGATACCATGCCAAGTTTCAACATTTTTAGAGTTCATTTTGTAGTGATTTTCAATTTCACGGTCAATTAGCTCTCTAAACAATTAGGTAAATGACCAAAAAACAACAAATGATGTCAGAACCTGTTGGAAATTGATAACGTCGCTTTGAAAGCTCCATACTGAACACAAAAGAAGTCCGGAGTTCAAATAAGTTTAAAAAACATTGAAGTGCCCGTGTAACAGATGAGTTCTTTTCTGAAACCGTGATACTCCGAAAGAGTTTGTCCAGTTTGTACACGAAGTGCGTCCAGTTTTTGCCGTGACCCTCTCTACTCTTTCGCACATGCTATGCGGGTGAAATGATGATACCATGCCAAGTTTCAACATATTCAGAATTCTTTTTGTAGTGATTTTCGATTTCACGGTCATTTAGCTCTCTAAACAATTAGGTAAATGACCAAAAAACAACACATGCTATGCGGGTGAAATGATGATACCATGCCAAGTTTCAACATTTTCAGAATTCATTTTGTAGTGATTTTCGATTTCACAATCATTTAGCTCTCTAAACAATTAGGTAAATGACCGAAAAACAACAAATGATGTCAGAACATGTTGGAAATTGATGACGTCACTTTGAATGCCGCATACTGAACACAAAAGAAGTCCGAAGTTCAAATAAGTTTAAAAAACATTGAAGTGCCCGTGTAACAGATGAGTTCTCGTCCGAAACCCTGATACTCGGAAAGAGTTTGTCCAGTTTGTACACGAACTGCGTCCAATTTTTGCCGTAACCCTCTCTACTCCTTCGCACATGCTATGCGGGTGAAATGATGATACCATGCCAAGTTTCAACATTTTCAGAATTCATTTTGTAGTGCTTTTCAATTTCACGGTCATTTAGCTCTCTAAGCAATTAGGTAAATGACCGAAAAACAACAAATGATGTCAGAACTTGTTGGAAATTGATGACGTCGCTTTGAATGTTGCATACTGAACACAAAAGAAGTCCGAAGTTCAAATAAGTTTAAAAAACATTGAAGTGCCCGTGTAACAGATGAGTTCTCGTCCGAAACCCTGATACTCCGAAAGAGTTTGTCCAGTTTGTACACGAACTGCGTCCAGTTTTTGCCGTGACCCTCTCTACTCTTTCGCACATGCTATGCAGGTGAAATGATGATACCATGCCAAGTTTCAACATTTTCAGAATTCATTTTGTAGTGATTTTCAATTTCACGGTCATTTAGCTCTCTAAACAATTAGGTAAATGACCGAAAAACAACAAATGATGTCAGAACATATTGGAAATTGATGACGTCTCTTTGACTGATGCATACTGAACACAAAAGAAGTCCGGAGTTCAAATAAGTTTAAAAAACATTGAAGTGCCCATGTAACAGATGAGTTCTCGTCCGAAACCCTGATACTCCGAAAGAGTTTGTCCAGTTTGTACACGAACTGCGTCCAGTTTTTGCCGTGACCCTCTCTACTCTTTCGTACATGCTATGCGGGTGAAATGATGATACCATGCCAAGTTTCAACATTTTCAGAATTCATTTTGTAGTGATTTTCAATTTCACGGTCATTTAGCTCTCTAAACAATTAGGTAAATGACCAAAAAACAACAAATGATGTCAGAACATGTTGGAAATTGATAACGTCGCTTTGAATGCTCCATACTGAACACAAAAGAAGTCCGGAGTTCAAATAAGTTTAAAAAACATTGAAGTGCCCGTGTAACAGATGAGTTCTCGTCCGAAACCCTGATACTCCGAAAGAGTTTGCCCAGTTTGTACACGAAGTGCGTCCAGTTTTTGCCGTGACCCTCTCTACTCTTTCGCACATGCTATGCGGGTGAAATTATGATACCATGCCAAGTTTCAACATTTTCAGAGTTCATTTTGTAGTGATTTTCAATTTCACGGTCAATTAGCTCTCTAAACAATTAGGTAAATGAACAAAAAACAACAAATGATGTCAGAACCTGTTGGAAATTGATAACGTCGCTTTGAATGCTCCATACTGAACACAAAAGAAGTCCGGAGTTCAAATAAGTTTAAAAAACATTGAAGTGCCCGTGTAACAGATGAGTTCTTTTCTGAAACCGTGATACTCCGAAAGAGTTTGTCCAGTTTGTACACGAAGTGCGTCCAGTTTTTGCCGTGACCCTCTCTACTCTTTCGCACATGCTATGCGGGTGAAATGATGATACCATGCCAAGTTTCAACATTTTCAGAATTCATTTTGTAGTGATTTTCAATTTCACGGTCATTTAGCTCTCTAAGCAATTAGGTAAATGACCGAAAAACAACAAATGATGTCAGAACATGTTGGAAATTGATGACGTCACTTTGAATGCCGCATACTGAACACAAAAGAAGTCCGAAGTTCAAATAAGTTTAAAAAACATTGAAGTGCCCGTGTAACAGATGAGTTCTCGTCCGAAACCCTGATACTCCCAAAGAGTTTGTCCAGTTTGTACATGAACTGCGTCCAATTTTTGCCGTAACCCTCTCTACTCTTTCGCACATGCTATGCGGGTGAAATTATGATACCATGCCAAGTTTCAACATTTTCAGAATTCATTTTGTAGTGATTTTCAATTTCACGGTCATTTCGCTCTCTAAACAATTAGGTAAATGAACGAAAAACAACAAATGATGTCAGAACATGTTGGAAATTGTTGACGTCACTTTGAATGCTGCATACTGAACACAAAAGAACTCCGGAGTTCAAATAAGTTTAAAAAACATTGAAGTGCCCGTGTAACAGATGAGTTCTCGTCCGAAACCCTGATACTCCGAAAGAGTTTGTCAAGTTTGTACACGAAGTGCCTCCAGTTTTTGCCGGGACCGTCTCTACTCTTTCGTACATGCTATGCGGGTGAAATGATGATACCATGCCAAGTTTCAACATTTTCAGAATTCATTTTGTAGTGATTTTCAATTTCACGGTCATTTAGCTCTCTAAACAATTAGGTAAATGACCAAAAAACAACAAATGATGTCAGAACATGTTGGAAATTGATAACGTCGCTTTGAATGCTGCATACTGAACACAAAAGAAGTCCGGAGTTCAAATAAGTTTAAAAAACATTGAAGTGCCCGTGTAACAGATGAGTTCTCGTCCGAAGCCCTGATACTCCGAAAGAGTTTGTCCAGTTTGTACACGAAGTGCGTCCAGTTTTTGCCGTGACCCTCTCTACTCTTTCGCACATGCTATGAGGGTGAAATTATGATACCATGCCAAGTTTCAACATTTTCAGAGTTCATTTTGTAGTGATTTTCAATTTCACGGTCAATTAGCTCTCTAAACAATTAGGTAAATGACCAAAAAACAACAAATGATGTCAGAACCTGTTGGAAATTGATAACGTCGCTTTGAATGCTCCATACTGAACACAAAAGAAGTCCGGAGTTCAAATAAGTTTAAAAAACATTGAAGTGCCAGTGTAACAGATGAGTTCTTTTCTGAAACCGTGATACTCCAAAAGAGTTTGTCCAGTTTGTACACGAAGTGCGTCCAGTTTTTGCCGTGACCCTCTCTACTCTTTCGCACATGCTATGCGGGTGAAATGATGATACCATGCCAAGTTTCAACATTTTCAGAATTCATTTTGTAGTGATTTTCAATTTCACGGTCATTTAGCTCTCTAAGCAATTAGGTAAATGACCGAAAAACAACAAATGATGTCAAAACATGTTGGAAATTGATGACGTCACTTTGAATGCCGCATACTGAACACAAAAGAAGTCCGAAGTTCAAATAAGTTTAAAAAACATTGAAGTGCCCGTGTAACAGATGAGTTCTCGTCCGAAACCCTGATACTCGGAAAGAGTTTGTCCAGTTTGTACACGAACTGCGTCCAATTTTTGCCGTAACCCTCTCTACTCTTTCGCACATGCTATGCGGGTGAAATGATGATACCATGCCAAGTTTCAACATTTTCAGAATTCATTTTGTAGTGATTTTCAATTTCACGGTCATTTAGCTCTCTAAGCAATTAGGTAAATGACCGAAAAACAACAAATGATGTCAGAACATGTTGGAAATTGATGACGTCGCTTTGAATGCTGCATACTGAACACAAAAGAAGTCCGGAGTTCAAATAAGTTTAAAAAACATTGAAGTGCCCGTGTAACAGATGAGTTCTCGTCCGAAACCCTGATACTCCGAAAGAGTTTGTCCAGTTTGTACATGAACTGCGTCCAGTTTTTGCCGTGACCCTCTCTACTCTTTCGCACATGCTATGCGGGTGAAATGATGATACCATGCCAAGTTTCCACATTTTCAGAGTTCATTTTGTAGTGATTTTCAATTTCACGGTCATTTAGCTCTCTAAACAATTAGGTAAATGGACGAAAAACAACAAATGATGTCAGAACATGTTGGAAATTGTTGACGTCACTTTGAATGCTGCATACTGAACACAAAAGAAGTCCGGAGTTCAAATAAGTTTAAAAAACATTGAAGTGCCCGTGTAACAGATGAGTTCTCGTCCGAAACCCTGATACTCTGAAAGAGTTTGTCAAGTTTGTACACGAAGTGCGTCCAGTTTTTGCCGGGACCGTCTCTACTCTTTCGTACATGCTATGCGGGTGAAATGATGATACCATGCCAAGTTTCAACATTTTCAGAATTCATTTTGTAGTGATTTTCAATTTCACGGTCATTTAGCTCTCTAAACAATTAGGTAAATGACCAAAAAACAACAAATGATGTCAGAACATGTTGGAAATTGATAACGTCGCTTTGAATGCTGCATACTGAACACAAAAGAAGTCCGGAGTTCAAATAAGTTTAAAAAACATTGAAGTGCCCGTGTAACAGATGAGTTCTCGTCCGAAGCCCTGATACTCCGAAAGAGTTTGTCCAGTTTGTACACGAAGTGCGTCCAGTTTTTGCCGTGACCCTCTCTACTCTTTCGCACATGCTATGCGGGTGAAATGATGATACCATGCCAAGTTTCAACATTTTCAGAATTCATTTTGTAGTGATTTTCAATTTCACGGTCATTTAGCTCTCTAAGCAATTAGGTAAATGACCGAAAAACAACAAATGATGTCAGAACATGTTGGAAATTGATGACGTCACTTTGAATGCCGCATACTGAACACAAAAGAAGTCCGAAGTTCAAATAAGTTTAAAAAACATTGAAGTGCCCGTGTAACAGATGAGTTCTCGTCCGAAACCCTGATACTCCGAAAGAGTTTGTCCAGTTTGTACACGAACTGCGTCCAATTTTTGCCGTAACCCTCTCTACTCTTGCGCACATGCTATGCGGGTGAAATGATGATACCATGCCAAGTTTCAACATTTTCAGAATTCATTTTGTAGTGATTTTCAATTTCACGGTCATTTAGCTCTCTAAGCAATTAGGTAAATGACCGAAAAACAACAAATGATGTCAGAACATGTTGGAAATTGATGACGTTGCTTTGAATGCTGCATACTGAACACAAAAGAAGTCCGGAGTTCAAATAAGTTTAAAAAACATTGAAGTGCCCGTGTAACAGATGAGTTCTCGTCCGAAACCCTGATACTCCGAAAGAGTTTGTCCAGTTTGTACACGAACTGCGTCCAGTTTTTGCCGTGACCCTCTCTACTCTTTCGCACATGCTATGCGGGTGAAATGATGATACCATGCCAAGTTTCCACATTTTCAGAATTCATTTTGTAGTGATTTTCAATTTCACGGTCATTTAGCTCTCTAAACAATTAGGTAAATGAACGAAAAACAACAAATGATGTCAGAACATGTTGGAAATTGTTGACGTCACTTTGAATGCTGCATACTGAACACAAAAGAAGTCCGGAGTTCAAATAAGTTTAAAAAACATTGAAGTGCCCGTGTAACAGATGAGTTCTCGTCCGAAACCCTGATACTCCGAAAGAGTTTGTCAAGTTTGTACACGAAGTGCGTCCAGTTTTTGCCGGGACCGTCTCTACTCTTTCGTACATGCTATGCGGGTGAAATGATGATACCATGCCAAGTTTCAACATTTTCAGAATTCATTTTGTAGTGATTTTCAATTTCACGGTCATTTAGCTCTCTAAACAATTAGGTAAATGACCAAAAAACAACAAATGATGTCAGAACATGTTGGAAATTGATAACGTCGCTTTGAATGGTGCATACTGAACACAAAAGAAGTCCGGAGTTCAAATAAGTTTAAAAAACATTGAAGTGCCCGTGTAACAGATGAGTTCTCGTCCGAAGCCCTGATACTCCGAAAGAGTTTGTCCAGTTTGTACACGAAGTGCGTCCAGTTTTTGCCGTGACCCTCTCTACTCTTTCGCACATGCTATGCGGGTGAAATGATGATACCATGCCAAGTTTCAACATTTTCAGAATTCATTTTGTAGTGATTTTCAATTTCACGGTCATTTAGCTCTCTAAGCAATTAGGTAAATGACCGAAAAACAACAAATGATGTCAGAACATGTTGGAAATTGATGACGTCACTTTGAATGCCGCATACTGAACACAAAAGAAGTCCGAAGTTCAAATAAGTTTAAAAAACATTGAAGTGCCCGTGTAACAGATGAGTTCTCGTCCGAAACCCTGATACTCCGAAAGAGTTTGTCCAGTTTGTACACGAACTGCGTCCAATTTTTGCCGTAACCCTCTCTACTCTTTCGCACATGCTATGCGGGTGAAATGATGATACCATGCCAAGTTTCAACATTTTCAGAATTCATTTTGTAGTGATTTTCAATTTCACGGTCATTTAGCTCTCTAAGCAATTAGGTAAATGACCGAAAAACAACAAATTATATCAGAACATGTTGGAAATTGATGACGTTGCTTTGAATGCTGCATACTGAACACAAAAGAAGTCCGGAGTTCAAATAAGTTTAACAAACATTGAAGTGCCCGTGTAACAGATGAGTTCTCGTCCGAAGCCCTGATACTCCGAAAGAGTTTGTCCAGTTTGTACACGAAGTGCGTCCAGTTTTTGCCGTGACCCTCTCTACTCTTTCGCACATGCTATGCGGGTGAAATGATGATACCATGCCAAGTTTCAACATTTTCAGAATTCATTTTGTAGTGATTTTCAATTTCACGGTCATTTAGCTCTCTAAGCAATTAGGTAAATGACCGAAAAACAACAAATGATGTCAGAACATGTTGGAAATTGATGACGTCACTTTGAATGCCGCATACTGAACACAAAAGAAGTCCGAAGTTCAAATAAGTTTAAAAAACATTGAAGTGCCCGTGTAACAGATGAGTTCTCGTCCGAAACCCTGATACTCCGAAAGAGTTTGTCCAGTTTGTACACGAACTGCGTCCAATTTTTGCCGTAACCCTCTCTACTCTTTCGCACATGCTATGCGGGTGAAATGATGATACCATGCCAAGTTTCAACATTTTCAGAATTCATTTTGTAGTGATTTTCAATTTCACGGTCATTTAGCTCTCTAAGCAATTAGGTAAATGACCGAAAAACAACAAATTATATCAGAACATGTTGGAAATTGATGACGTTGCTTTGAATGCTGCATACTGAACACAAAAGAAGTCCGGAGTTCAAATAAGTTTAAAAAACATTGAAGTGCCCGTGTAACAGATGAGTTCTCGTCCGAAACCCTGATACTCCGAAAGAGTTTGTCCAGTTTGTACACGAACTGCGTCCAGTTTTTGCCGTGACCCTCTCTACTCTTTCGCACATGCTATGCGGGTGAAATGATGATACCATGCCAAGTTTCAACATTTTCAGAATTCATTTTGTAGTGATTTTCAATTTCACGGTCATTTCGCTCTCTAAACAATTAGGTAAATGAACGAAAAACAACAAATGATGTCAGAACATGTTGGAAATTGTTGACGTCACTTTGAATGCTGCATACTGAACACAAAAGAACTCCAGAGTTCAAATAAGTTTAAAAAACATTGAAGTGCCCGTGTAACAGATGAGTTCTCATCCGAAACCCTGATACTCCGAAAGAGTTTGTCAAGTTTGTACACGAAGTGCCTCCAGTTTTTGCCGGGACCGTCTCTACTCTTTCGTACATGCTATGCGGGTGAAATGATGATACCATGCCAAGTTTCAACATTTTCAGAATTCATTTTGTAGTGATTTTCAATTTCACGGTCATTTAGCTCTCTAAACAATTAGGTAAATGACCAAAAAACAACAAATGATGTCAGAACATGTTGGAAATTGATAACGTCGCTTTGAATGCTGCATACTGAACACAAAAGAAGTCCGGAGTTCAAATAAGTTTAAAAAACATTGAAGTGCCCGTGTAACAGATGAGTTCTCGTCCGAAGCCCTGATACTCCGAAAGAGTTTGTCCAGTTTGTACACGAAGTGCGTCCAGTTTTTGCCGTGACCCTCTCTACTCTTTCGCACATGCTATGCGGGTGAAATTATGATACCATGCCAAGTTTCAACATTTTCAGAATTCATTTTGTAGTGATTTTCAATTTCACGGTCATTTAGCTCTCTAAGCAATTAGGTAAATGACCGAAAAACAACAAATGATGTCAGAACATGTTGGAAATTGATGACGTCACTTTGAATGCCGCATACTGAACACAAAAGAAGTCCGAAGTTCAAATAAGTTTAAAAAACATTGAAGTGCCCGTGTAACAGATGAGTTCTCGTCCGAAACCGTGATACTCCGAAAGAGTTTGTCCAGTTTGTACACGAAGTGCGTCCAGTTTTTGCCGTAACCCTCTCTACTCTTTCGCACATGCTATGCGGGTGAAATGATGATACCATGCCAAGTTTCAACATTTTCAGAGTTCATTTTGTAGTGATTTTCAATTTCACGGTCAATTAGCTCTCTAAACAATTAGGTAAATGACCGAAAAATAACAAATGATGTCAGAACATGTTGGAAATTGATGACGTCGCTTTGAATGCTGCATACTGAACAGAAAAGAAGTCCGGAGTTCAAATAAGTTTAAAAAACATTGAAGTGCTCGTGTAACAGATGAGTTCTCGTCCGAAATCTTGATACTCCGAAAGAGTTTGTCCAGTTTGTACACGAAGTGCATCCTGTTTTTGCCGTCACCGTCTCTACTCTTTCGCACATGCTATGCAGGTGAAATGATGATACCATGCCAAGTTTCAACATTTTCAGAATTCATTTTGTAGTGATTTTCAATTTCACGGTCATTTAGCTCTCTAAACAATTAGGTAAATGACCAAAAAACAACAAATAATGTCAGAACATGTTGGAAATTGATAACGTCGCTTTGAATGCTGCATACTGAACACAAAAGAAGTCCGGAGTTCAAATAAGTTTAAAAAACATCGAAGTGCCCGTGTAACAGATGAGTTCTCGTCCGAAACCCTGATACTTCGAAAGAGTTTGTCCAGTTTGTACACGAAGTGCGTCTAGTTTTTGCCGTCACCCTCTCTACTCTTTTGCACATGCTATGCGGGTGAAATGATGATACCATGCCATGTTTCAACATTTTCAGAATTCATTTTGTAGTGATTTTCAATTTCACGGTCATTTAGCTCTCTAAACAATTAGGTAAATGACAAAAAAACAACAAATGATGTCAGAACATGTTGGAAATTGATAACGTCGCTTTGAATGCTGCATACTGAACACAAAAGAAGTCCGGAGTTCAAATAAGTTTAAAAAACATTGAAGTGCCCGTGTAACAGATGAGTTCTCGTCCGAAGCCCTGATACTCCGAAAGAGTTTGTCCAGTTTGTACACGAAGTGCGTCCAGTTTTTGCCGTGACCCTCTCTACTCTTTCGCACATGCTATGCGGGTGAAATTATGATACCATGCCAAGTTTCAACATTTTCAGAGTTCATTTTGTAGTGATTTTCAATTTCACGGTCAATTAGCTCTCTAAACAATTAGGTAAATGACCAAAAAACAACAAATGATGTCAGAACCTGTTGGAAATTGATAACGTCGCTTTGAATGCTCCATACTGAACACAAAAGAAGTCCGGAGTTCAAATAAGTTTAAAAAACATTGAAGTGCCCGTGTAACAGATGAGTTCTTTTCTGAAACCGTGATACTCCGAAAGAGTTTGTCCAGTTTGTACACGAAGTGCGTCCAGTTTTTGCCGTGACCCTCTCTACTCTTTCACACATGCTATGCGGGTGAAATTATGATACCATGCCAAGTTTCAACATTTTCAGAGTTCATTTTGTAGTGATTTTCAATTTCACGGTCATTTAGCTCTCTAAACAATTAGGTAAATTACCAAAAAACAACAAATAATGTCAGAACATGTTGGAAATTGATAACGTCGCTTTGAATGCTGCATACTGAACACAAAAGAAGTCCGGAGTTCAAATTAGTTTAAAAAACATCGAAGTGCCCGTGTAACAGATGAGTTCTCGTCCGAAACCCTGATACTTCGAAAGAGTTTGTCCAGTTTGTACACGAAGTGCGTCTAGTTTTTGCCGTGACCCTCTCTACTCTTTCGCACATGCTATGCGGGTGAAATGATGATACCATGCCATGTTTCAACATTTTCAGAATTCATTTTGTAGTGATTTTCAATTTCACGGTCATTTAGCTCTCTAAACAATTAGGTAAATGACAAAAAAACAACAAATGATGTCAGAACATGTTGGAAATTGATAACGTCGCATTGAATGCTGCATACTGAACACAAAAGAAGTCCGGAGTTCAAATAAGTTTAAAAAACATTGAAGTGCCCGTGTAACAGATGAGTTCTCGTCCGAAGCCCTGATACTCCGAAAGAGTTTGTCCAGTTTGTACACGAAGTGCGTCCAGTTTTTGCCGTGACCCTCTCTACTCTTTCGCACATGCTATACGGGTGAAATTATGATACCATGCCAAGTTTCAACATTTTCAGAGTTCATTTTGTAGTGATTTTCAATTTCACGGTCAATTAGCTCTCTAAACAATTAGGTAAATGACCAAAAAACAACAAATGATGTCAGAACCTGTTGGAAATTGATAACGTCGCTTTGAATGCTCCATACTGAACACAAAAGAAGTCCGGAGTTCAAATAAGTTTAAAAAACATTGAAGTGCCCGTGTAACAGATGAGTTCTTTTCTGAAACCGTGATACTCCGAAAGAGTTTGTCCAGTTTGTACACGAAGTGCGTCCAGTTTTTGCCGTGACCCTCTCTACTCTTTCACACATGCTATGCGGGTGAAATTATGATACCATGCCAAGTTTCAACATTTTCAGAGTTCATTTTGTAGTGATTTTCAATTTCACGGTCATTTAGCTCTCTAAACAATTAGGTAAATGACCAAAAAACAACAAATAATGTCAGAACATGTTGGAAATTGATAACGTCGCTTTGAATGCTGCATACTGAACACAAAAGAAGTCCGGAGTTCAAATAAGTTTAAAAAACATCGAAGTGCCCGTGTAACAGATGAGTTCTCGTCCGAAACCCTGATACTTCGAAAGAGTTTGTCCAGTTTGTACACGAAGTGCGTCTAGTTTTTGCCGTGACCCTCTCTACTCTTTCGCACATGCTATGCGGGTGAAATGATGATACCATGCCATGTTTCAACATTTTCAGAATTCATTTTGTAGTGATTTTCAATTTCACGGTCATTTAGCTCTCTAAACAATTAGGTAAATGACAAAAAAACAACAAATGATGTCAGAACATGTTGGAAATTGATAACGTCGCTTTGAATGCTGCATACTGAACACAAAAGAAGTCCGGAGTTCAAATAAGTTTAAAAAACATTGAAGTGCCCGTGTAACAGATGAGTTCTCGTCCGAAGCCCTGATACTCCGAAAGAGTTTGTCCAGTTTGTACACGAAGTGCGTCCAGTTTTTGCCGTGACCCTCTCTACTCTTTCGCACATGCTATGCGGGTGAAATTATGATACCATGCCAAGTTTCAACATTTTCAGAGTTCATTTTGTAGTGATTTTCAATTTCACGGTCAATTAGCTCTCTAAACAATTAGGTAAATGACCAAAAAACAACAAATGATGTCAGAACCTGTTGGAAATTGATAACGTCGCTTTGAATGCTCCATACTGAACACAAAAGAAGTCCGGAGTTCAAATAAGTTTAAAAAACATTGAAGTGCCCGTGTAACAGATGAGTTCTTTTCTGAAACCGTGATACTCCGAAAGAGTTTGTCCAGTTTGTACACGAAGTGCGTCCAGTTTTTGCCGTGACCCTCTCTACTCTTTCACACATGCTATGCGGGTGAAATTATGATACCATGCCAAGTTTCAACATTTTCAGAGTTCATTTTGTAGTGATTTTCAATTTCACGGTCAATTAGCTCTCTAAACAATTAGGTAAATGACCGAAAAATAACAAATGATGTCAGAACATGTTGGAAATTGATGACGTCGCTTTGAATGCTGCATACTGAACAGAAAAGAAGTCCGGAGTTCAAATAAGTTTAAAAAACATTGAAGTGCTCGTGTAACAGATGAGTTCTCGTCCGAAATCTTGATACTCCGAAAGAGTTTGTCCAGTTTGTACACGAAGTGCATCCAGTTTTTGCCGTCACCGTCTCTACTCTTTCGCACATGCTATGCAGGTGAAATGATGATACCATGCCAAGTTTCAACATTTTCAGAATTCATTTTGTAGTGATTTTCAATTTCACGGTCATTTAGCTCTCTAAACAATTAGTTAAATGACCGAAAAACAACAAATGATGTCAGAACATGTTGGAAATTGATGATGTCGCTTTGAATGCTGCTTACTGAACACAAAAGAAGTCCGGAGTTCAAATAAGTTTAAAAAACATTGAAGTGCCTGTGTAACAGATGAGTTCTCGTCCGAATCCTTCATACTCCGAAAGAGTTTGTCCAGTTTGTACACGAAGTGCATCCAGTTTTTTTCGTGACCGTCTCTACTCTTTCGCACATGCTATGCGGGTGAAATGATGATACCATGCCAAGTTTCAACATTTTCAGAATTCATTTTGTAGTGATTTTCAATTTCACGGTCATTTAGCTCTCTAAACAATTAGGTAAATGACCGAAAAACAACAAATGATGTCAGAACATGTTGGAAATTGATGACGTCGCTTTGAATGCTGCTTACTGAACACAAAAGAAGTCCGGAGTTCAAATAAGTTTAAAAAACATTGAAGTGCCCGTGTAACAGATGAGTTCTTGTCTGAAACCCTGATACTCCGAAAGAGTTTGTCCAGTTTGTACACGAAGTGCGTCCAGTTTTTGCCGTGACCCTCTCTACTCTTTCGCACATGCTATGCGGGTGAAATGATGATACCATGCCAAGTTTCAACATTTTCAAAATTCATTTTGTAGTGATTTTCAATTTCACGGTCATTTAGCTCTCTAAGCAATTAGGTAAATGACCGAAAAACAACAAATGATCTCAGAACAAGTTGGAAATTGATGACGTCGCTTTGAATGCTGCATACTGAACACAAAAGAAGTCCGAAGTTCAAATAAGTTTAAAAAACATTGAAGTGCCCGTGTAACAGATGAGTTCTCGTCCGAAACCCTGATACTCCGAAAGAGTTTGTCCAGTTTGTACACGAACTGCGTCCAATTTTTGCCGTAACCCTCTCTTCTCTTTCGCACATGCTATGCGGGTGAAATGATGATACCATGCCAAGTTTCAACATTTTCAGAATTCATTTTGTAGTGCTTTTCAATTTCACGGTCATTTAGCTCTCTAAACAATTAGGTAAATGACCGAAAAACAAAAAATGATGTCAGAACATGTTGGAAATTGATGATGTCGCTTTGAATGCTGCATACTGAACACAAAAGAACTCCGGAGTTCAAATAAGTTTAAAAAACATTGAAGTGCCCGTGTAACAGATGAGTTCTTTTCTGAAACCGTGATACTCCGAAAGAGTTTGTCTAGTTTGTACACGAAGTGCATCCAGTTTTTGCCGTGACCCTCTCTACTCTTTCGTACATCCTATGCGGGTGAAATGATGATACCATGCCAAGTTTCAACATTTTCAGAATTCATTTTGTAGTGATTTTAAATTTCACGGTCATTTAGCTCTCTAAACAATTAGATAAATGACCGAAAAACAACAAATGATGTCAGAACATGTTGGAAATTGATGGCGTCGCTTTGAATGATGCATACTGAACACAAAAGAAGTCCGGAGTTCAAATAAGTTTAAAAAACATTGAAGTGCCCGTGTAACAGATGAGTTGTCGTCCGAAACCCTGATACTCCAAAAGAGTTTGTCCAGTTTGTACACGAAGTGCGTCCAGTTTTTGCCGTGACCCTCTCTACTCTTTCGCACATGCTATGCGGGTGAAATTATGATACCATGCCAAGTTTCAACATTTTCACAGTTCATTTTGTAGTGATTTTCAATTTCACGGTCAATTAGCTCTCTAAACAATTAGGTAAATGACCGAAAAATAACAAATGATGTCAGAACATGTTGGAAATTGATGACGTCGCTTTGAATGCTCCATACTGAACACAAAAGAAGTCCGGAGTTCAAATAAGTTTAAAAAACATTGAAGTGCCCGTGTAACAGATGAGTTCTCGTCCGAATCCTTCATACTCCGAAAGAGTTTGTCCAGTTTGTACACGAAGTGCATCCAGTTTTTTCCGTGACCGTCTCTACTCTTTCGCACATGCTATGCGGGTGAAATGATGATACCATGCCAAGTTTCAACATTTTCAGAATTCATTTTGTAGTGATTTTCAATTTCACGGTCATTTAGCTCTCTAAACAATTAGGTAAATGACCGAAAAACAACAAATGATGTCAGAACATGTTGGAAATTGATGACGTCGCTTTGAATGCTGCTTACTGAACACAAAAGAAGTCCGGAGTTCAAATAAGTTTAAAAAACATTGAAGTGCCCGTGTAACAGATGAGTTCTTGTCTGAAACCCTGATACTCCGAAAGAGTTTGTCCAGTTTGTACACGAAGTGCGTCCAGTTTTTGCCGTGACCCTCTCTACTCTTTCGCACATGCTATGCGGGTGAAATGATGATACCATGCCAAGTTTCAACATTTTCAAAATTCATTTTGTAGTGATTTTCAATATCACGGTCATTTAGCTCTCTAAGCAATTAGGTAAATGACCGAAAAACAACAAATGATCTCAGAACAAGTTGGAAATTGATGACGTCGCTTTGAATGCTGCATACTGAACACAAAAGAAGTCCGAAGTTCAAATAAGTTTAAAAAACATTGAAGTGCCCGTGTAACAGATGAGTTCTCGTCCGAAACCCTGATACTCCGAAAGAGTTTGTCCAGTTTGTACACGAACTGCGTCCAATTTTTGCCGTAACCCTCTCTTCTCTTTCGCACATGCTATGCGGGTGAAATGATGATACCATGCCAAGTTTCAACATTTTCAGAATTCATTTTGTAGTGCTTTTCAATTTCACGGTCATTTAGCTCTCTAAACAATTAGGTAAATGACCGAAAAACAAAAAATGATGTCAGAACATGTTGGAAATTGATGATGTCGCTTTGAATGCTGCATACTGAACACAAAAGAACTCCGGAGTTCAAATAAGTTTAAAAAACATTGAAGTGCCCGTGTAACAGATGAGTTCTCGTCCGAAACCCTGATACTCCGAAAGAGTTTGTCTAGTTTGTACACGAAGTGCATCCAGTTTTTGCCGTGACCGTCTCTACTCTTTCGTACATCCTATGCGGGTGAAATGATGATACCATGCCAAGTTTCAACATTTTCAGAATTCATTTTGTAGTGATTTTAAATTTCACGGTCATTTAGCTCTCTAAACAATTAGATAAATGACCGAAAAACAACAAATGATGTCAGAACATGTTGGAAATTGATGGCGTCGCTTTGAATGATGCATACTGAACACAAAAGAAGTCCGGAGTTCAAATAAGTTTAAAAAACATTGAAGTGCCCGTGTAACAGATGAGTTGTCGTCCGAAACCCTGATACTCCAAAAGAGTTTGTCCAGTTTGTACACGAAGTGCGTCCAGTTTTTGCCGTGACCCTCTCTACTCTTTCGCACATGCTATGCGGGTGAAATTATGATACCATGCCAAGTTTCAAAATTTTCACAGTTCATTTTGTAGTGATTTTCAATTTCACGGTCAATTAGCTCTCTAAACAATTAGGTAAATGACCGAAAAATAACAAATGATGTCAGAACATGTTGGAAATTGATGACGTCGCTTTGAATGCTCCATACTGAACACAAAAGAAGTCCGGAGTTCAAATAAGTTTAAAAAACATTGAAGTGCCCGTGTAACAGATGAGTTCTCGTCCGAAACCCTGATACTCCGAAAGAGTTTGTCAAGTTTGTACATGAAGT
This sequence comes from Triticum urartu, assembly GCF_056163025.1. Classification (NCBI taxonomy): domain Eukaryota; kingdom Viridiplantae; phylum Streptophyta; class Magnoliopsida; order Poales; family Poaceae; genus Triticum; species Triticum urartu. Next base: position 717,913,997 of record NC_141875.1, on the reverse strand, counting down.
GCGTCCAGTTTTTGCCGTGACCCTCTCTACTCTTTCGCACATGCTATGCGGGTAAAATTATGATACCATGCCAAGTTTCAACATTTTCAGAGTTCATTTTGTAGTGATTTTCAATTTCACGGTCAATTAGCTCTCTAAACAATTAGGTAAATGACCGAAAAATAACAAATGATGTCAGAACATGTTGGAAATTGATGACGTCGCTTTGAATGCTGCATGCTGAACACAAAAGAAGTCCGGAGTTCAAATAAGTTTAAAAAACATTGAAGTGCCCGTGTAACAGATGAGTTCTCGTCCGAAACCCTGATACTCCGAAAGAGTTTGTCCAGTTTGTACACGAACTGTGTCCAGTTTTTGCCGCGACCCTCTCTACTCTTTCGCACATGCTATGCGGGTGAAATGATGATACCATGCCAAGTTTCAACATTTTCAGAATTCATTTTGTAGTGATTTTCAATTTCACGGTCATTTAGCTCTCTAAACAATTAGGTAAATGACCAAAAAACAACAAATAATGTCAGAACATGTTGGAAATTGATAACGTCGCTTTGAATGCTCCATACTGAACACAAAAGAAGTCCAGAGTTCAAATAAGTTTAAAAAACATTGAAGTGCCCGTGTAGCAGATGAGTTCTCGTCCGAAACCCTGATACTCCGAAAGAGTTTGTCCAGTTTGTACACGAAGTGCGTCCAGTTTTTGCCGTGACCCTCTCTACTCTTTCGCACATGCTATGCGGGTGAAATGATGATACCATGCCAAGTTTCAACATTTTCAGAATTCATTTTGTAGTGATTTTCAATTTCACGGTCATTTAGCTCTCTAAACAATTAGGTAAATGACCGAAAAACAACAAATGATGTCAGAACATGTTGAAAATTGATGACGTCGCTTTGAATGCTGCTTACTGAACACAAAAGAAGTCCGGAGTTCAAATAAGTTTAAAAAACATTGAAGTGCCCGTGTAACAGATGAGTTCTCGTCCGAAACCCTGATACTCCGAAAGAGTTTGTCCAGTTTGTACACGAAGTGCGTCCAGTTTTTGCCGTGACCCTGTCTACTCTTTCGCACATGCTATGCGGGTGAAATGATGATACCATGCCAAGTTTCAACATTTTCAGAATTCATTTTGTAGTGATTTTCAATTTCACTGTCATTTAGCTCTCTAAACAATTAGGTAAATGACCGAAAAACAACAAATGATGTCAGAACATGTTGGAAATTGATGACGTCGCTTTGAATGCTGCTTACTGAACACAAAAGAAGTCCGGAGTTCAAATAAGTTTAAAAAACATTGAAGTGCCCGTGTAACAGATGAGTTCTCGTCCGAATCCTTGATACTACGAAAGAGTTTGTCCAGTTTGTACACGAAGTGCGTCCAGTTTTTGCCGTGACCCTCTCTACTCTTTCGCACATGCTATGCGGGTGAAATGATGATACCATGCCAAGTTTCAACATTTTCAGAATTCATTTTGTAGTGATTTTCAATTTCACGGTCATTTAGCTCTCTAAACAATTAGGTAAATGACCGAAAAACAACAAATGATGTCAGAACATGTTGAAAATTGATGACGTCGCTTTGAATGCTGCTTACTGAACACAAAAGAAGTCCGGAGTTCAAATAAGTTTAAAAAACATTGAAGTGCCCGTGTAACAGATGAGTTCTCGTCCGAAACCCTGATACTCCGAAAGAGTTTGTCCAGTTTGTACACGAAGTGCGTCCAGTTTTTGCCGTGACCCTGTCTACTCTTTCGCACATGCTATGCGGGTGAAATGATGATACCATGCCAAGTTTCAACATTTTCAGAATTCATTTTGTAGTGATTTTCAATTTCACTGTCATTTAGCTCTCTAAACAATTAGGTAAATGACCGAAAAACAACAAATGATGTCAGAACATGTTGGAAATTGATGACGTCGCTTTGAATGCTGCTTACTGAACACAAAAGAAGTCCGGAGTTCAAATAAGTTTAAAAAACATTGAAGTGCCCGTGTAACAGATGAGTTCTCGTCCGAATCCTTGATACTACGAAAGAGTTTGTCCAGTTTGTACACGAAGTGCGTCCAGTTTTTGCCGTGACCCTCTCTACTCTTTCGCACATGCTATGCGGGTGAAATTATGATACCATGCCAAGTTTCAACATTTTCAGAATTCATTTTGTAGTGATTTTCAATTTCACGGTCATTTAGCACTCTAAACAATTAGGTAAATGACCAAAAAACAACAAATGATGTCAGAACATGTTGGAAATTGATGATGTCGCTTTGAATGCTGCTTACTGAACACAAAAGAAGTCCGGAGTTCAAATAAGTTTAAAAAACATTGAAGTGCCCGTGTAACAGATGAGTTCTCGTCCGAAACCCTGATACTCCGAAAGAGTTTGTCCAGTTTGTACACGAATTGTGTCCAGTTTTTGCCGCGACCCTCTCTACTCTTTCGCACATGCTATGCGGGTGAAATGATTATACCATGCCAAGTTTCAACATTTTCAGAATTCATTTTGTAGTGATTTTCAATTTCATGGTCATTTAGCTCTCTAAACAATTAGGTAAATGACCAAAAAACAACAAATGATGTCAGAACATGTTGGAAATTGATGACGTCGCTTTGAATGCTCCATACTGAACACAAAAGAAGTCCGGAGTTCAAATAAGTTTAAAAAACATTGAAGTGCCCGTGTAACAGATGAGTTCTCGTCCGAAACCCTGATACTCCGAAAGAGTTTGTCCAGTTTGTACACGAAGTGCGTCCAGTTTTTGCCGTGACCCTCTCTACTCTTTCGCACATGCTATGCGGGTGAAATGATGATACCATGCCTAGTTTCAACATTTTCAGAATTCATTTTGTAGTGATTTTCAATTTCACGGTCATTTAGCTCTCTAAACAATTAGGTAAATGACCGAAAAACAACAAATGATGTCAGAACATGTTGGAAATTGATGACGTCGCTTTGAATGCTGCTTACTGAACACAAAAGAAGTCTGGAGTTCAAGTAAGTTTAAAAAACATTGAAGTGCCCGCGTAACAGATGAGTTCTCGTCCGAATCCTTGATACTCCGAAAGAGTTTGTCCAGTTTGTACACGAAGTGCGTCCAGTTTTTGCCGTGACCCTCTCTACTCTTTCGCACATGCTATGCGGGTGAAATTATGATACCATGCCAAGTTTCAACATTTTCAGAATTCATTTTGTAGTGATTTTCAATTTCACGGTCATTTAGCTCTCTAAACAATTAGGTAAATGACCAAAAAACAACAAATGATGTCAGAACATGTTGGAAATTGATGATGTCGCTTTGAATGCTGCTTACTGAACACAAAATAAGTCCGGAGTTCAAATAAGTTTAAAAAACATTGAAGTGCCCGTGTAACAGATGAGTTCTCGTCCGAAACCCTGATACTCCGAAAGAGTTTGTCCAGTTTGTACACGAATTGTGTCCAGTTTTTGCCGCGACCCTCTCTACTCTTTCGCACATGCTATGCGGGTGAAATGATTATACCATGCCAAGTTTCAACATTTTCAGAATTCATTTTGTAGTGATTTTCAATTTCATGGTCATTTAGCTCTCTAAACAATTAGGTAAATGACCAAAAAACAACAAATGATGTCAGAACATGTTGGAAATTGATGACGTCGCTTTGAATGCTCCATACTGAACACAAAAGAAGTCCGGAGTTCAAATAAGTTTAAAAAACATTGAAGTGCCCGTGTAACAGATGAGTTCTCGTCCGAAACCCTGATACTCCGAAAGAGTTTGTCCAGTTTGTACACGAAGTGCATCCAGTTTTTGCCGTGACCCTCTCTACTCTTTCGCACATGCTATGCGGGTGAAATGATGATACCATGCCAAGTTTCAACATTTTCAGAATTCATTTTGTAGTGATTTTCAATTTCACGGTCATTTAGCTCTCTAAACAATTAGGTAAATGACCGAAAAACAACAAATGATGTCAGAACATGTTGGAAATTGATGACGTCGCTTTGAATGCTGCTTACTGAACACAAAAGAAGTCTGGAGTTCAAATAAGTTTAAAAAACATTGAAGTGCCCGTGTAACAGATGAGTTCTCGTCCGAATCCTTGATACTCCGAAAGAGTTTGTCCAGTTTGTACACGAAGTGCGTCCAGTTTTTGCCGTGACCCTCTCTACTCTTTCGCACATGCTATGCGGGTGAAATTATGATACCATGCCAAGTTTCAACATTTTCAGAATTCATTTTGTAGTGATTTTCAATTTCACGGTCATTTAGCTCTCTAAACAATTAGGTAAATGACCAAAAAACAACAAATGATGTCAGAACATGTTGGAAATTGATGATGTCGCTTTGAATGCTGCTTACTGAACACAAAAGAAGTCCGGAGTTCAAATAAGTTTAAAAAACATTGAAGTGCCCGTGTAACAGATGAGTTCTCGTCCGAAACCCTGATACTCCGAAAGAGTTTGTCCAGTTTGTACACGAACTGTGTCCAGTTTTTGCCGCGACCCTCTCTACTCTTTCGCACATGCTATGCGGGTGAAATGATGATACCATGCCAAGTTTCAACATTTTCAGAATTCATTTTGTAGTGATTTTCAATTTCACGGTCATTTAGCTCTCTAAACAATTAGGTAAATGACCAAAAAACAACAAATAATGTCAGAACATGTTGGAAATTGATAACGTCGCTTTGAATGCTCCATACTGAACACAAAAGAAGTCCGGAGTTCAAATAAGTTTAAAAAACATTGAAGTGCCCGTGTAACAGATGAGTTCTCGTCCGAAACCCTGATACTCCGAAAGAGTTTGTCCAGTTTGTACACGAAGTGCGTCCAGTTTTTGCCGTGACCCTCTCTACTCTTTCGCACATGCTATGCGGGTGAAATGATGATACCATGCCAAGTTTCAACATTTTCAGAATTCATTTTGTAGTGATTTTCAATTTCACGGTCATTTAGCTCTCTAAACAATTAGGTAAATGACCGAAAAACAACAAATGATGTCAGAACATGTTGAAAATTGATGACGTCGCTTTGAATGCTGCTTACTGAACACAAAAGAAGTCCGGAGTTCAAATAAGTTTAAAAAACATTGAAGTGCCCGTGTAACAGATGAGTTCTCGTCCGAAACCCTGATACTCCGAAAGAGTTTGTCCAGTTTGTACACGAAGTGCGTCCAGTATTTGCCGTGACCCTGTCTACTCTTTCGCACATGCTATGCGGGTGAAATGATGATACCATGCCAAGTTTCAACATTTTCAGAATTCATTTTGTAGTGATTTTCAATTTCACTGTCATTTAGCTCTCTAAACAATTAGGTAAATGACCGAAAAACAACAAATGATGTCAGAACATGTTGGAAATTGATGACGTCACTTTGAATGCTGCTTACTGAACACAAAAGAAGTCCGGAGTTCAAATAAGTTTAAAAAACATTGAAGTGCCCGTGTAACAGATGAGTTCTCGTCCGAATCCTTGATACTACGAAAGAGTTTGTCCAGTTTGTACACGAAGTGCGTCCAGTTTTTGCCGTGACCCTCTCTACTCTTTCGCACATGCTATGCGGGTGAAATTATGATACTATGCCAAGTTTCAACATTTTCAGAATTCATTTTGTAGTGATTTTCAATTTCACGGTCATTTAGCTCTCTAAACAATTAGGTAAATGACCAAAAAACAACAAATGATGTCAGAACATGTTGGAAATTGATGATGTCGCTTTGAATGCTGCTTACTGAACACAAAAGAAGTCCGGAGTTCAAATAAGTTTAAAAAACATTGAAGTGCCCGTGTAACAGATGAGTTCTCGTCCGAAACCCTGATACTCCGAAAGAGTTTGTCCAGTTTGTACACGAATTGTGTCCAGTTTTTGCCGCGACCCTCTCTACTCTTTCGCACATGCTATGCGGGTGAAATGATTATACCATGCCAAGTTTCAACATTTTCAGAATTCATTTTGTAGTGATTTTCAATTTCACGGTCATTTAGCTCTCTAAACAATTAGGTAAATGACCGAAAAACAACAAATGATGTCAGAACATGTTGAAAATTGATGACGTCGCTTTGAATGCTGCTTACTGAACACAAAAGAAGTCCGGAGTTCAAATAAGTTTAAAAAACATTGAAGTGCCCGTGTAACAGATGAGTTCTCGTCCGAAACCCTGATACTCCGAAAGAGTTTGTCCAGTTTGTACACGAAGTGCGTCCAGTTTTTGCCGTGACCCTGTCTACTCTTTCGCACATGCTATGCGGGTGAAATGATGATACCATGCCAAGTTTCAACATTTTCAGAATTCATTTTGTAGTGATTTTCAATTTCACTGTCATTTAGCTCTCTAAACAATTAGGTAAATGACCGAAAAACAACAAATGATGTCAGAACATGTTGGAAATTGATGACGTCGCTTTGAATGCTGCTTACTGAACACAAAAGAAGTCCGGAGTTCAAATAAGTTTAAAAAACATTGAAGTGCCCGTGTAACAGATGAGTTCTCGTCCGAATCCTTGATACTACGAAAGAGTTTGTCCAGTTTGTACACGAAGTGCGTCCAGTTTTTGCCGTGACCCTCTCTACTCTTTCGCACATGCTATGCGGGTGAAATGATGATACCATGCCAAGTTTCAACATTTTCAGAATTCATTTTGTAGTGATTTTCAATTTCACGGTCATTTAGCTCTCTAAACAATTAGGTAAATGACCGAAAAACAACAAATGATGTCAGAACATGTTGAAAATTGATGACGTCGCTTTGAATGCTGCTTACTGAACACAAAAGAAGTCCGGAGTTCAAATAAGTTTAAAAAACATTGAAGTGCCCGTGTAACAGATGAGTTCTCGTCCGAAACCCTGATACTCCGAAAGAGTTTGTCCAGTTTGTACACGAAGTGCGTCCAGTTTTTGCCGTGACCCTGTCTACTCTTTCGCACATGCTATGCGGGTGAAATGATGATACCATGCCAAGTTTCAACATTTTCAGAATTCATTTTGTAGTGATTTTCAATTTCACTGTCATTTAGCTCTCTAAACAATTAGGTAAATGACCGAAAAACAACAAATGATGTCAGAACATGTTGGAAATTGATGACGTCGCTTTGAATGCTGCTTACTGAACACAAAAGAAGTCCGGAGTTCAAATAAGTTTAAAAAACATTGAAGTGCCCGTGTAACAGATGAGTTCTCGTCCGAATCCTTGATACTACGAAAGAGTTTGTCCAGTTTGTACACGAAGTGCGTCCAGTTTTTGCCGTGACCCTCTCTACTCTTTCGCACATGCTATGCGGGTGAAATTATGATACCATGCCAAGTTTCAACATTTTCAGAATTCATTTTGTAGTGATTTTCAATTTCACGGTCATTTAGCTCTCTAAACAATTAGGTAAATGACCAAAAAACAACAAATGATGTCAGAACATGTTGGAAATTGATGATGTCGCTTTGAATGCTGCTTACTGAACACAAAAGAAGTCCGGAGTTCAAATAAGTTTAAAAAACATTGAAGTGCCCGTGTAACAGATGAGTTCTCGTCCGAAACCCTGATACTCCGAAAGAGTTTGTCCAGTTTGTACACGAATTGTGTCCAGTTTTTGCCGCGACCCTCTCTACTCTTTCGCACATGCTATGCGGGTGAAATGATTATACCATGCCAAGTTTCAACATTTTCAGAATTCATTTTGTAGTGATTTTCAATTTCATGGTCATTTAGCTCTCTAAACAATTAGGTAAATGACCAAAAAACAACAAATGATGTCAGAACATGTTGGAAATTGATGACGTCGCTTTGAATGCTCCATACTGAACACAAAAGAAGTCCGGAGTTCAAATAAGTTTAAAAAACATTGAAGTGCCCGTGTAACAGATGAGTTCTCGTCCGAAACCCTGATACTCCGAAAGAGTTTGTCCAGTTTGTACACGAAGTGCGTCCAGTTTTTGCCGTGACCCTCTCTACTCTTTCGCACATGCTATGCGGGTGAAATGATGATACCATGCCAAGTTTCAACATTTTCAGAATTCATTTTGTAGTGATTTTCAATTTCACGGTCATTTAGCTCTCTAAACAATTAGGTAAATGACCGAAAAACAACAAATGATGTCAGAACATGTTGGAAATTGATGACGTCGCTTTGAATGCTGCTTACTGAACACAAAAGAAGTCTGGAGTTCAAGTAAGTTTAAAAAACATTGAAGTGCCCGTGTAACAGATGAGTTCTCGTCCGAATCCTTGATACTCCGAAAGAGTTTGTCCAGTTTGTACACGAAGTGCGTCCAGTTTTTGCCGTGACCCTCTCTACTCTTTCGCACATGCTATGCGGGTGAAATTATGATACCATGCCAAGTTTCAACATTTTCAGAATTCATTTTGTAGTGATTTTCAATTTCACGGTCATTTAGCTCTCTAAACAATTAGGTAAATGACCAAAAAACAACAAATGATGTCAGAACATGTTGGAAATTGATGATGTCGCTTTGAATGCTGCTTACTGAACACAAAATAAGTCCGGAGTTCAAATAAGTTTAAAAAACATTGAAGTGCCCGTGTAACAGATGAGTTCTCGTCCGAAACCCTGATACTCCGAAAGAGTTTGTCCAGTTTGTACACGAATTGTGTCCAGTTTTTGCCGCGACCCTCTCTACTCTTTCGCACATGCTATGCGGGTGAAATGATTATACCATGCCAAGTTTCAACATTTTCAGAATTCATTTTGTAGTGATTTTCAATTTCATGGTCATTTAGCTCTCTAAACAATTAGGTAAATGACCAAAAAACAACAAATGATGTCAGAACATGTTGGAAATTGATGACGTCGCTTTGAATGCTCCATACTGAACACAAAAGAAGTCCGGAGTTCAAATAAGTTTAAAAAACATTGAAGTGCCCGTGTAACAGATGAGTTCTCGTCCGAAACCCTGATACTCCGAAAGAGTTTGTCCAGTTTGTACACGAAGTGCGTCCAGTTTTTGCCGTGACCCTCTCTACTCTTTCGCACATGCTATGCGGGTGAAATGATGATACCATGCCAAGTTTCAACATTTTTAGAATTCATTTTGTAGTGATTTTCAATTTCACGGTCATTTAGCTCTCTAAACAATTAGGTAAATGACCGAAAAACAACAAATGATGTCAGAACATGTTGGAAATTGATGACGTCGCTTTGAATGCTGCTTACTGAACACAAAAGAAGTCTGGAGTTCAAATAAGTTTAAAAAACATTGAAGTGCCCGTGTAACAGATGAGTTCTCGTCCGAATCCTTGATACTCCGAAAGAGTTTGTCCAGTTTGTACACGAAGTGCGTCCAGTTTTTGCCGTGACCCTCTCTACTCTTTCGCACATGCTATGCGGGTGAAATTATGATACCATGCCAAGTTTCAACATTTTCAGAATTCATTTTGTAGTGATTTTCAATTTCACGGTCATTTAGCTCTCTAAACAATTAGGTAAATGACCAAAAAACAACAAATGATGTCAGAACATGTTGGAAATTGATGATGTCGCTTTGAATGCTGCTTACTGAACACAAAAGAAGTCCGGAGTTCAAATAAGTTTAAAAAACATTGAAGTGCCCGTGTAACAGATGAGTTCTCGTCCGAAACCCTGATACTCCGAAAGAGTTTGTCCAGTTTGTACACGAACTGTGTCCAGTTTTTGCCGCGACCCTCTCTACTCTTTCGCACATGCTATGCGGGTGAAATGATGATACCATGCCAAGTTTCAACATTTTCAGAATTCATTTTGTAGTGATTTTCAATTTCACGGTCATTTAGCTCTCTAAACAATTAGGTAAATGACCAAAAAACAACAAATAATGTCAGAACATGTTGGAAATTGATAACGTCGCTTTGAATGCTCCATACTGAACACAAAAGAAGTCCGGAGTTCAAATAAGTTTAAAAAACATTGAAGTGCCCGTGTAACAGATGAGTTCTCGTCCGAAACCCTGATACTCCGAAAGAGTTTGTCCAGTTTGTACACGAAGTGCGTCCAGTTTTTGCCGTGACCCTCTCTACTCTTTCGCACATGCTATGCGGGTGAAATGATGATACCATGCCAAGTTTCAACATTTTCAGAATTCATTTTGTAGTGATTTTCAATTTCACGGTCATTTAGCTCTCTAAACAATTAGGTAAATGACCGAAAAACAACAAATGATGTCAGAACATGTTGAAAATTGATGACGTCGCTTTGAATGCTGCTTACTGAACACAAAAGAAGTCCGGAGTTCAAATAAGTTTAAAAAACATTGAAGTGCCCGTGTAACAGATGAGTTCTCGTCCGAAACCCTGATACTCCGAAAGAGTTTGTCCAGTTTGTACACGAAGTGCGTCCAGTTTTTGCCGTGACCCTGTCTACTCTTTCGCACATGCTATGCGGGTGAAATGATGATACCATGCCAAGTTTCAACATTTTCAGAATTCATTTTGTAGTGATTTTCAATTTCACTGTCATTTAGCTCTCTAAACAATTAGGTAAATGACCGAAAAACAACAAATGATGTCAGAACATGTTGGAAATTGATGACGTCACTTTGAATGCTGCTTACTGAACACAAAAGAAGTCCGGAGTTCAAATAAGTTTAAAAAACATTGAAGTGCCCGTGTAACAGATGAGTTCTCGTCCGAATCCTTGATACTACGAAAGAGTTTGTCCAGTTTGTACACGAAGTGCGTCCAGTTTTTGCCGTGACCCTCTCTACTCTTTCGCACATGCTATGCGGGTGAAATTATGATACTATGCCAAGTTTCAACATTTTCAGAATTCATTTTGTAGTGATTTTCAATTTCACGGTCATTTAGCTCTCTAAACAATTAGGTAAATGACCAAAAAACAACAAATGATGTCAGAACATGTTGGAAATTGATGATGTCGCTTTGAATGCTGCTTACTGAACACAAAAGAAGTCCGGAGTTCAAATAAGTTTAAAAAACATTGAAGTGCCCGTGTAACAGATGAGTTCTCGTCCGAAACCCTGATACTCCGAAAGAGTTTGTCCAGTTTGTACACGAATTGTGTCCAGTTTTTGCCGCGACCCTCTCTACTCTTTCGCACATGCTATGCGGGTGAAATGATTATACCATGCCAAGTTTCAACATTTTCAGAATTCATTTTGTAGTGATTTTCAATTTCATGGTCATTTAGCTCTCTAAACAATTAGGTAAATGACCAAAAAACAACAAATGATGTCAGAACATGTTGGAAATTGATGACGTCGCTTTGAATGCTCCATACTGAACACAAAAGAAGTCCGGAGTTCAAATAAGTTTAAAAAACATTGAAGTGCCCGTGTAACAGATGAGTTCTCGTCCGAAACCCTGATACTCCGAAAGAGTTTGTCCAGTTTGTACACGAAGTGCGTCCAGTTTTTGCCGTGACCCTCTCTACTCTTTCGCACATGCTATGCGGGTGAAATGATGATACCATGCCAAGTTTCAACATTTTCAGAATTCATTTTGTAGTGATTTTCAATTTCACGGTCATTTAGCTCTCTAAACAATTAGGTAAATGACCGAAAAACAACAAATGATGTCAGAACATGTTGGAAATTGATGACGTCGCTTTGAATGCTGCTTACTGAACACAAAAGAAGTCCGGAGTTCAAATAAGTTTAAAAAACATTGAAGTGCCTGTGTAACAGATGAGTTCTCGTCCGAAACCCTGATACTCCGAAAGAGTTTGTCCAGTTTGTACACGAAGTGCGTCCAGTTTTTGCCGTGACCCTCTCTACTCTTTCGCACATGCTATGCGGGTGAAATGATGATACCATGCCAAGTTTCAACATTTTCAGAATTCATTTTGTAGTGATTTTCAATTTCACGGTCATTTAGCTCTCTAAACAATTAGGTAAATGACCGAAAAACAACAAATGATGTCAGAACATGTTGGAAATTGATGGCGTCGCTTTGAATGATGCATACTGAACACAAAAGAAGTCCGGAGTTCAAATAAGTTTAAAAAACATTGAAGTGCCCGTGTAACAGATGAGTTGTCGTCCGAAACCCTGATACTCCGAAAGAGTTTGTCCAGTTTGTACACGAAGTGCGTCCAGTTTTTGCCGTGACCCTCTCTACTCTTTCGCACATGCTATGCGGGTGAACTTATGATACCATGCCAAGTTTCAACATTTTCACAGTTCATTTTGTAGTGATTTTCAATTTCACGGTCAATTAGCTCTCTAAACAATTAGGTAAATGACCGAAAAATAACAAATGATGTCAGAACATGTTGGAAATTGATGACGTCGCTTTGAATGCTCCATACTGAACACAAAAGAAGTCCGGAGTTCAAATAAGTTTAAAAAACATTGAAGTGCCCGTGTAACAGATGAGTTCTCGTCCGAAACCCTGATACTCCGAAAGAGTTTGTCCAGTTTGTACACGAAGTGCGTCCAGTTTTTGCCGTGACCCTCTCTACTCTTTCGCACATGCTATGCGGGTAAAATTATGATACCATGCCAAGTTTCAACATTTTCAGAGTTCATTTTGTAGTGATTTTCAATTTCACGGTCAATTAGCTCTCTAAACAATTAGGTAAATGACCGAAAAACAACAAATGATGTCAGAACATGTTGGAAATTGATGACGTCGCTTTGAATGCTGCACACTGAACACAAAAGAAGTCCGAAGTTCAAATAAGTTTAAAAAACATTGAAGTGCCCGTGTAACAGATGAGTTCTCGTCCGAAATCTTGATACTCCGAAAGAGTTTGTTCAGTTTGTACACGAAGTGCATCCAGTTTTTGCCGTCACCGTCTCTACTCTTTTGCACATGCTATGCAGGTGAAATGATGATACCATGCCAAGTTTCAACATTTTCAGAATTCATTTTGTAGTGATTTTCAATTTCACGGTCATTTAGCTCTCTAAACAATTAGGTAAATGACCGAAAAACAACAAATGATGTCAGAACATGTTGGAAATTGATGATGTCGGTTTGAATGCTGCATACTGAACACAAAAGAACTCCGGAGTTCAAATAAGTTTAAAAAACATTGAAGTGCCCGTGTAACAGATGAGTTCTCGTCCGAAACCCTGATACTCCGAAAGAGTTTGTCTAGTTTGTACACGAAGTGCGTCCAGTTTTTGCCGTGACCCTCTCTACTCTTTCGCACATGCTATGCGGGTGAAATTATGATACCACGCCAAGTTTCAACATTTTCAGAATTCATTTTGTAGTGATTTTCAATTTCACGGTCATTTAGTTCTCTAAACAATTAGGTAAATGACCAAAAAACAACAAATGATGTCAGAACATGTTGGAAATTGATGATGTCGCTTTGAATGCTGCTTACTGAACACAAAAGAAGTCCGGAGTTCAAATAAGTTTAAAAAACATTGAAGTGCCCGTGTAACAGATGAGTTGTCGTCCGAAACCCTGATACTCCGAAAGAGTTTGTCCAGTTTGTACACGAACTGTGTCCAGTTTTTGCCGCGACCCTCTCTACTCTTTCGCACATGCTATGCGGGTGAAATGATGATACCATGCCAAGTTTCAACATTTTCATAATTCATTTTGTAGTGATTTTCAATTTCACGGTCATTTAGCTCTCTAAACAATTAGGTAAATGACCAAAAAACAACAAATAATGTCAGAACATGTTGGAAATTGATAACGTCGCTTTGAATGCTCCATACTGAACACAAAAGAAGTCCGGAGTTCAAATAAGTTTAAAAGACATTGAAGTGCCCGTGTAACAGATGAGTTCTCGTCCGAAACCCTGATACTCCGAAAGAGTTTGTCCAGTTTGTACACGAAGTGCGTCCAGTTTTTGCCGTGACCCTCTCTACTCTTTCGCACATGCTATGCGGGTGAAATGATGATACCATGCCAAGTTTCAACATTTTCAGAATTCATTTTGTAGTGATTTTCAATTTCACGGTCATTTAGCTCTCTAAACAATTAGGTAAATGACCGAAAAACAACAAATGATGTCAGAACATGTTGGAAATTGATGACGTCGCTTTGAATGCTGCTTACTGAACACAAAAGAAGTCCGGAGTTCAAATAAGTTTAAAAAACATTGAAGTGCCCGTGTAACAGATGAGTTCTCGTCCGAAACCCTGATACTCCGAAAGAGTTTGTCCAGTTTGTACACGAAGTGCGTCCAGTTTTTGCCGTGACCCTCTCTACTCTTTCGCACATGCTATGCGGGTGAAATGATGATACCATGCCAAGTTTCAACATTTTCAGAATTCATTTTGTAGTGATTTTCAATTTCACGGTCATTTAGCTCTCTAAACAATTAGGTAAATGACCGAAAAACAACAAATGATGTCAGAACATGTTGGAAATTGATGACGTCGCTTTGAATGCTGATTACTGAACACAAAAGAAGTCCGGAGTTCAAATAAGTTTAAAAAACATTGAAGTGCCCGTGTAACAGATGAGTTCTCGTCCGAATCCTTGATACTCCGAAAGAGTTTGTCCAGTTTGTACACGAAGTGCGTCCAGTTTTTGCCGTGACCCTCTCTACTCTTTCGCACATGCTATGCGGGTGAAATTATGATACCATGCCAAGTTTCAACATTTTCAGAATTCATTTTGTAGTGATTTTCAATTTCACGGTCATTTAGCTCTCTAAACAATTAGGTAAATGACCAAAAAACAACAAATGATGTCAGAACATGTTGGAAATTGATGATGTCGCTTTGAATGCTGCTTACTGAACACAAAAGAAGTCCGGAGTTCAAATAAGTTTAAAAAACATTGAAGTGCCCGTGTAACAGATGAGTTCTCGTCCGAAACTCTGATACTCCGAAAGAGTTTGTCCAGTTTGTACACGAAATGTGTCCAGTTTTTGCCGCGACCCTCTCTACTCTTTCGCACATGCTATGCGGGTGAAATGATGATACCATGCCAAGTTTCAACATTTTCAGAATTCATTTTGTAGTAATTTTCAATTTCACGGTCATTTAGCTCTCTAAACAATTAGGTAAATGACCAAAAAACAACAAATAATGTCAGAACATGTTGGAAATTGATAACGTCGCTTTGAATGCTCCATACTGAACACAAAAGAAGTCCGGAGTTCAAATAAGTTTAAAAAACATTGAAGTGCCCGTGTAACAGATGAGTTCTCGTCCGAAACCCTGATACTCCGAAAGAGTTTGTCCAGTTTGTACACGAAGTGCGTCCAGTTTTTGCCGTGACCCTCTCTACTCTTTCGCACATGCTATGCGGGTGAAATGATGATACCATGCCAAGTTTCAACATTTTCAGAATTCATTTTGTAGTGATTTTCAATTTCACGGTCATTTAGCTCTCTAAACAATTAGGTAAATGACCGAAAAACAACAAATGATGTCAGAACATGTTGGAAATTGATGACGTCGCTTTGAATGCTGCTTACTGAACACAAAAGAAGTCCGGAGTTCAAATAAGTTTAAAAAACATTGAAGTGCCCGTGTAACAGATGAGTTCTCGTCCGAAACCCTGATACTCCAAAAGAGTTTGTCCAGTTTGTACACGAACTGCGTCCAGTTTTTGCCGTGACCCTCTCTACTCTTTCGCACATGCTATGCGGGTGAAATGATGATACCATGCCAAGTTTCAACATTTTCAGAATTCATTTTGTAGTGATTTTCAATTTCACGGTCATTTAGCTCTCTAAACAATTAGGTAAATGACCGAAAAACAACAAATGATGTCAGAACATGTTGGAAATTGATGACGTCGCTTTGAATGCTGCTTACTGAACACAAAAGAAGTCCGGAGTTCAAATAAGTTTAAAAAACATTGAAGTGCCCGTGTAACAGATGAATTCTCGTCCGAATCCTTGATACTCCGAAAGAGTTTGTCCAGTTTGTACACGAAGTGCGTCCAGTTTTTGCCGTGACCCTCTCTACTCTTTCGCACATGCTATGCGGGTGAAATGATGATACCATGCCAAGTTTCAACATTTTCAGAATTCATTTTGTAGTGATTTTCAATTTCACGGTCATTTAGCTCTCTAAGCAATTAGGTAAATGACCGAAAAACAACAAATGATCTCAGAACATGCGGGAAATTGATGACGTCGCTTTGAATGCCGCTTACTGAACACAAAAGAAGTCCGGAGTTCAAATAAGTTTAAAAAACATTGAAGTGCCCGTGTAACAGATGAGTTCTCGTCCGAATCGGTGATACTCCGAAAGAGTTTGTCCAGTTTGTATACGAACTGCGTCCAGTTTTTGCCGTGACCCTCTCTACTCTTTCGCACATGCTATGCGGGTGAAATGATGATACCATGCCAAGTTTCAACATTTTCAGAATTCATTTTGTAGTGATTTTCAATTTCACGGTCATTTAGCTCTCTAAACAATTAGGTAAATGACCGAAAAACAACAAATGATGTCAGAACATGTTGGAAATTGATGACGTCGCTTTGAATGCTGCATAATGAACACAAAAGAAGTCCGGAGTTCAAATAAGTTTAAAAAACATTGAAGTGCCCGTGTAACAGATGAGTTCTCGTCCGAATCCTTGATAGTCCGAAAGAGTTTGTCCAGTTTGTACAGGAAGTGCGTCTAGTTTTTGCCGTGACCCTCTCTACTCTTTCGCACATGCTATGCGGGTGAAATGATGATACCATGGCAAGTTTCAACATTTTCAGAATTTATTTTGTAGTGATTTTCAATTTCACGGTCATTTAGCTCTCTAAACAATTAGGTAAATGACCGAAAAACAACAAATGATGTCAAAACATGTTGGAAATTGATGACGTAGCTTTGAATGCTGCTTACTGAACACAAAAGAAGTCCGGAGTTCAAATAAGTTTAAAAAACATTGAAGTGCCCGTGTAACAGATGAGTTCTCGTCCGAAACCCTGATACTCCGAAAGAGTTTGTCCAGTTTGTACACGAAGTGCGTCCAGTTTTTGCCGTGACCCTCTCTACTCTTTCGCACATGCTATGCGGGTGAAATTATGATACCATGCCAAGTTTCAACATTTTCACAGTTCATTTTGTAGTGATTTTCAATTTCACGGTCAATTAGCTCTCTAAACAATTAGGTAAATGACCGAAAAATAACAAATGATGTCAGAACATGTTGGAAATTGATGACGTCGCTTTGAATGCTCCATACTGAACACAAAAGAAGTACGGAGTTCAAATAAGTTTAAAAAACATTGAAGTGCCCGTGTAACAGATGAGTTCTCGTCCGAAACCCTGATACTCCGAAAGAGTTTGTCCAGTTTGTACACGAAGTGCGTCCAGTTTTTGTCGTGACCCTCTCTACTCTTTCGCACATGCTATGCGAGTGAAATTATGATACCATGCCAAGTTTCAACATTTTCAGAGTTCATTTTGTAGTGATTTTCAATTTCACGGTCAATTAGCTCTCTAAACAATTAGGTAAATGAACGAAAAACAACAAATGATGTCAGAACATGTTGGAAATTGTTGACGTCATTTTGAATGCTGCATACTGAACAGAAAAGAAGTCCGGAGTTCAAATAAGTTTAAAAAACATTGAAGTGCCCGTGTAACAGATGAGTTCTCGTCCGAATTCTTGACACTCCGAAAGAGTTTGTCCAGTTTGTATACGAAGTGCATCCAGTTTTTGCCATCACCGTCTCTACTCTTTCGCACATGCTATGCAGGTGAAATGATGATACCATGCCAAGTTTCAACATTTTCAGAGTTCATTCTGTAGTGATTTTCAATTTCACGGTCATTTAGCTCTCTAAACAATTAGGTAAATGACCGAAAAACAACAAATGATGTCAGAACATGTTGGAAATTGATGACGTCGCTTTGAATGCTGCATACTGAACACAAAAGAAGTCCGGAGTTCAAATAAGTTTAAAAAACATTGAAGTGCCCGTGTAACAGATGAGTTCTCGTCCGAATCCTTGATACTCCGAAAGAGTTTGTCCAGTTTGTACATGAAGTGCGTCTAGTTTTTGCCGTGACCCTCTCTACTCTTTCGCACATGCTATGCGGGTGAAATGATGATACCATGCCAAGTTTCAACATTTTCAGAATTCATTTTGTAGTGATTTTCAATTTCACGGTCATTTAGCTCTCTAAACAATTAGATAAATGACCGAAAAACAACAAATGATGTCAGAACATGTTGGAAATTGATGGCGTCGCTTTGAATGATGCATACTGAACACAAAAGAAGTCCGGAGTTCAAATAAGTTTAAAAAACATTGAAGTGCCCGTGTAACAGATGAGTTCTCGTCCGAAACCCTGATACTCCGAAAGAGTTTGTCCAGTTTGTACACGAACTGCGTCCAATTTTTGCCGTGACCCTCTCTACTCTTTCGCACATGCTATGCGGGTGAAATGATGATACCATGCCAAGTTTCAACATTTTCACAGTTCATTTTGTAGTGATTTTCAATTTCACGGTCAATTAGCTCTCTAAACAATTAGGTAAATGACCGAAAAATAACAAATGATGTCAGAACATGTTGGAAATTGATGACGTCGCTTTGAATGCTCCATACTAAACACAAAAGAAGTCCGGAGTTCAACTAAGTTTAAAAAACATTGAAGTGCCCGTGTAACAGATGAGTTCTCGTCCGAAACCCTGATACTCCAAAAGAGTTTGTCCAGTTTGTACACGAAGTGCGTCCAGTTTTTGCCGTGACCCTCTCTACTCTTTCGCACATGCTATGCGGGTGAAATGATGATACCATGCCAAGTTTCAACATTTTCAGAGTTCATTTTGTAGTAATTTTCAATTTCACGGTCAATTAGCTCTCTAAACAATTAGGTAAATGACCGAAAAATAACAAATGATGTCAGAACATGTTGGAAATTGATGACGTCGCTTTGAATGCTGCATACTGAACACAAAAGAAGTCCGAAGTTCAAATAAGTTTAAAAAACATTGAAGTGCCCGTGTAACAGATGAGTTCTCGTCCGAAATCTTGATACTCCGAAAGAGTTTGTCCAGTTTGTACACGAAGTGCATCCAGTTTTTGCCGTCACCGTCTCTACTCTTTCGCACATGCTATGCAGGTGAAATGATGATACCATGCCAAGTTTCAACATTTTCAGAATTTATTTTGTAGTGATTTTCAATTTCACGGTCATTTAGCTCTCTAAACAATTAGGTAAATGACCGAAAAACAACAAATGATGTCAAAACATGTTGGAAATTGATGACGTAGCTTTGAATGCTGCTTACTGAACACAAAAGAAGTCCGGAGTTCAAATAAGTTTAAAAAACATTGAAGTGCCCGTGTAACAGATGAGTTCTCGTCCGAATCCTTGATACTCCGAAAGAGTTTATCCAGTTTGTACACGAAGTGCGTCCAGTTTTTGCCGTCACCGTCTCTACTCTTTCGCACATGCTATGCGGGTGAAATGATGATACCATGCCAAGTTTCAACATTTTCAGAATTCATTTTGTAGTGATTTTCAATTTCACGGTCATTTAGCTCTCTAAACAATTAGGTAAATGACCGAAAAACAACAAATGATGTCAGAACATGCGGGAAATTGATGACGTCGCTTTGAATGCTGCTTACTGAACACAAAAGAAGTCCGGAGTTCAAATAAGTTTAAAAAACATTGAAGTGCCCGTGTAACAGATGAGTTCTCGTCCGAATCTGTGATACTCCGAAAGAGTTTGTCCAGTTTGTACAGGAACTGCGTCCAGTTTTTGCCGTGACCCTCTCTACTCTTTCGCACATGCTATGCGGGTGAAATGATGATACCATGCCAAGTTTCAACATTTTCAGAATTCATTTTGTAGTGATTTTCAATTTCACGGTCATTTAGCTCTCTAAACAATTAGGTAAATGACCGAAAAACAACAAATGATGTCAGAACATGTTGGAAATTGATGACGTCGCTTTGAATGCTGCATACTGAACACAAAAGAAGTCCGGAGTTCAAATAAGTTTAAAAAACATTGAAGTGCCCGTGTAACAGATGAGTTCTCGTCCGAATCCTTGATACTCCGAAAGAGTTTGTCCAGTTTGTACATGAAGTGCGTCTAGTTTTTGCCGTGACCCTCTCTACTCTTTCGCACATGCTATGCGGGTGAAATGATGATACCATGCCAAGTTTCAACATTTTCAGAATTCATTTTGTAGTGATTTTCAATTTCACGGTCATTTAGCTCTCTAAACAATTAGGTAAATGACCGAAAAACAACAAATGATGTCAGAACATGTTGGAAATTGATGACGTCGCTTTGAATGCTGCTTACTGAACACAAAAGAAGTCCGGAGTTCAAATAAGTTTAAAAAACATTGAAGTGCCCGTGTAACAGATGAGTTCTCGTCCGAATCCGTGATACTCCGAAAGAGTTTGTCCAGTTTGTACACGAACTGCGTCCAGTTTTTGCCGTGACCCTCTCTACTCTTTCGCACATGCTATGCGGGTGAAATGATGATACCATGCCAAGTTTCAACATTTTCAGAATTCATTTTGTAGTGATTTTCAATTTCACGGTCATTTAGCTCTCTAAACAATTAGGTAAATGACCGAAAAACAACAAATGATGTCAGAACATATTGGAAATTGATGACGTCGCTTTGAATGCTGCATACTGAACACATAAGAAGTCCGGAGTTCAAATACGTTTAAAAAACATTGAAGTGCCCGTGTAACAGATGAGTTCTCGTCCGAATCCTTGATACTCCGAAAGAGTTTGTCCAGTTTGTACATGAAGTGCGTCTAGTTTTTGCCGTGACCCCCTCTCCTCTTTTGCACATGCTATGCGGGTGAAATGATGATACCATGCCAAGTTTCAACATTTTCAGAATTCATTTTGTAGTGATTTTCAATTTCACGGTCATTTAGCTCTCTAAACAATTAGATAAATGACCGAAAAACAACAAATGATGTCAGAACATGTTGGAAATTGATGGCGTCGCTTTGAATGATGCATACTGAACACAAAAGAAGTCCGGAGTTCAAATAAGTTTAAAAAACATTGAAGTGCCCGTGTAACAGATGAGTTCTCGTCCGAAACCCTGATACTCCGAAAGAGTTTGTCCAGTTTGTACACGAACTGCGTCCAATTTTTGCCGTGACCCTCTCTACTCTTTCGCACATACTATGCGGGTGAAATAATGATACCATGCCAAGTTTCAACATTTTCACAGTTCATTTTGTAGTGATTTTCAATTTCACGGTCAATTAGCTCTCTAAACAATTAGGTAAATGACCGAAAAATAACAAATGATGTCAGAACATGTTGGAAATTGATGACGTCGCTTTGAATGCTCCATACTGAACACAAAAGAAGTCCGGAGTTCAAATAAGTTTAAAAAACATTGAAGTGCCCATGTAACAGATGAGTTCTCGTCCGAAACCCTGATACTCCGAAAGAGTTTGTCCAGTTTGTACACGAAGTGCGTCCAGTTTTTGCCGTGACCCTCTCTACTCTTTCGCACATGCTATGCGGGTGAAATGATGATACCATTCCAAGTTTCAACATTTTCAGAGTTCATTTTGTAGTGATTTTCAATTTCACGGTCAATTAGCTCTCTAAACAATTAGGTAAATGACCGAAAAATAACAAATGATGTCAGAACATGTTGGAAATTGATGACGTCGCTTTGAATGCTGCATACTGAACACAAAAGAAGTCCGAAGTTCAAATAAGTTTAAAAAACATTGAAGTGCCCGTGTAACAGATGAGTTCTCGTCCGAAATCTTGATACTCCGAAAGAGTTTTTCCAGTTTGTACACGAAGTGCATCCAGTTTTTGCCGTCACCGTCTCTACTCTTTCGCACATGCTATGCAGGTGAAATGATGATACCATGCCAAGTTTCAACATTTTCAGAATTCATTTTGTAGTGATTTTCAATTTCACGGTCATTTAGCTCTCTAAACAATTAGGTAAATGACCGAAAAACAACAAATGATGTCAAAACATGTTGGAAATTGATGACGTCGCTTTGAATGCTGCTTACTGAACACAAAAGAAGTCCGGAGTTCAAATAAGTTTAAAAAACATTGAAGTGCCCGTGTAACAGATGAGTTCTCGTCCGAATCCTTGATACTCCGAAAGAGTTTATCCAGTTTGTACACGAAGTGCGTCCAGTTTTTGCCGTCACCGTCTCTACTCTTTCGCACATGCTATGCGGGTGAAATGATGATACCATGCCAAGTTTCAACATTTTCAGAATTCATTTTGTAGTGATTTTCAATTTCACGGTCATTTAGCTCTCTAAACAATTAGGTAAATGACCGAAAAACAACAAATGATGTCAGAACATGCGGGAAATTGATGACGTCGCTTTGAATGCTGCTTACTGAACACAAAAGAAGTCCGGAGTTCAAATAAGTTTAAAAAACATTGAAGTGCCCGTGTAACAGATGAGTTCTCGTCCGAATCTGTGATACTCCGAAAGAGTTTGTCCAGTTTGTACAGGAACTGCGTCCAGTTTTTGCCGTGACCCTCTCTACTCTTTCGCACATGCTATGCGGGTGAAATGATGATACCATCCCAAGTTTCAACATTTTCAGAATTCATTTTGTAGTGATTTTCAATTTCACGGTCATTTAGCTCTCTAAACAATTAGGTAAATGACCGAAAAACAACAAATGATGTCAGAACATGTTGGAAATTGATGACGTCGCTTTGAATGCTGCATACTGAAAACAAAAGAAGTCCGGAGTTCAAATAAGTTTAAAAAACATTGAAGTGCCCGTGTAACAGATGAGTTCTCGTCCGAATCCTTGATACTCCGAAAGAGTTTGTCCAGTTTGTACATGAAGTGCGTCTAGTTTTTGCCGTGACCCTCTCTACTCTTTCGCACATGCTATGTGGGTGAAATGATGATACCATGCCAAGTTTCAACATTTTCAGAATTCATTTTGTAGTGATTTTCAATTTCACGGTCATTTAGCTCTCTAAACAATTAGGTAAATGACCGAAAAACAACAAATGATGTCAGAACATGTTGGAAATTGATGACGTCGCTTTGAATGCTGCTTACTGAACACAAAAGAAGTCCGGAGTTCAAATAAGTTTAAAAAACATTGAAGTGCCCGTGTAACAGATGAGTTCTCGTCCGAATCCGTGATACTCCGAAAGAGTTTGTCCAGTTTGTACACGAACTGCGTCCAGTTTTTGCCGTGACCCTCTCTACTCTTTCGCACATGCTATGCGGGTGAAATGATGATACCATGCCAAGTTTCAACATTTTCAGAATTCATTTTGTAGTGATTTTCAATTTCACGGTCATTTAGCTCTCTAAACAATTAGGTAAATGACCGAAAAACAACAAATGATGTCAGAACATATTGGAAATTGATGACGTCGCTTTGAATGCTGCATACTGAACACATAAGAAGTCCGGAGTTCAAATAAGTTTAAAAAACATTGAAGTGCCCGTGTAACAGATGAGTTCTCGTCCGAATCCTTGATACTCCGAAAGAGTTTGTCGAGTTTGTACATGAAGTGCGTCTAGTTTTTGCCGTGACCCTCTCTACTCTTTTGCACATGCTATGCGGGTGAAATGATGATACCATGCCAAGTTTCAACATTTTCAGAATTCATTTTGTAGTGATTTTCAATTTCACGGTCATTTAGCTCTCTAAACAATTAGATAAATGACCGAAAAACAACAAATGATGTCAGAACATGTTGGAAATTGATGGCGTCGCTTTGAATGATGCATACTGAACACAAAAGAAGTCCGGAGTTCAAATAAGTTTAAAAAACATTGAAGTGCCCGTGTAACAGATGAGTTCTCGTCCGAAACCCTGATACTCCGAAAGAGTTTGTCCAGTTTGTACACGAACTGCGTCCAATTTTTGCCGTGACCCTCTCTACTCTTTCGCACATACTATGCGGGTGAAATAATGATACCATGCCAAGTTTCAACATTTTCACAGTTCATTTTGTAGTGATTTTCAATTTCACGGTCAATTAGCTCTCTAAACAATTAGGTAAATGACCGAAAAATAACAAATGATGTCAGAACATGTTGGAAATTGATGACGTCGCTTTGAATGCTCCATACTGAACACAAAAGAAGTCCGGAGTTCAAATAAGTTTAAAAAACATTGAAGTGCCCATGTAACAGATGAGTTCTCGTCCGAAACCCTGATACTCCGAAAGAGTTTGTCCAGTTTGTACACGAAGTGCGTCCAGTTTTTGCCGTGACCCTCTCTACTCTTTCGCACATGCTATGCGGGTGAAATGATGATACCATTCCAAGTTTCAACATTTTCAGAGTTCATTTTGTAGTGATTTTCAATTTCACGGTCAATTAGCTCTCTAAACAATTAGGTAAATGACCGAAAAATAACAAATGATGTCAGAACATGTTGGAAATTGATGACGTCGCTTTGAATGCTGCATACTGAACACAAAAGAAGTCCGAAGTTCAAATAAGTTTAAAAAACATTGAAGTGCCCGTGTAACAGATGAGTTCTCGTCCGAAATCTTGATACTCCGAAAGAGTTTTTCCAGTTTGTACACGAAGTGCATCCAGTTTTTGCCGTCACCGTCTCTACTCTTTCGCACATGCTATGCAGGTGAAATGATGATACCATGCCAAGTTTCAACATTTTCAGAATTCATTTTGTAGTGATTTTCAATTTCACGGTCATTTAGCTCCCTAAACAATTAGGTAAATGACCGAAAAACAACAAATGATGTCAAAACATGTTGGAAATTGATGACGTCGCTTTGAATGCTGCTTACTGAACACAAAAGAAGTCCGGAGTTCAAATAAGTTTAAAAAACATTGAAGTGCCCGTGTAACAGATGAGTTCTCGTCCGAATCCTTGATACTCCGAAAGAGTTTGTCCAGTTTGTACATGAAGTGCGTCCAGTTTTTGCCGTCACCGTCTCTACTCTTTCGCACATGCTATGCGGGTGAAATGATGATACCATGCCAAGTTTCAACATTTTCAGAATTCATTTTATAGTGATTTTCAATTTCACGGTCATTTAGCTCTCTAAACAATTAGGTAAATGACCGAAAAACAACAAATGATGTCAAAACATGTTGGAAATTGATGACGTCGCTTTGAATGCTGCTTACTGAACACAAAAGAAGTCCGGAGTTCAAATAAGTTTAAAAAACATTGAAGTGCCCGTGTAACAGATGAGTTCGCGTCCGAATCTGTGATACTCCGAAAGAGTTTGTCCAGTTTGTACACGAACTGCGTCCAGTTTTTGCCGTGACCCTCTCTACTCTTTTGCACATGCTATGCGGGTGAAATGATGATACCATGCCAAGTTTCAACATTTTCAAAATTCATTTTGTAGTGATTTTCAATTTCACGGTCATTTAGCTCTCTAAACAATTAGGTAAATGACCGAAAAACAACAAATGATGTCAGAACATGTTGGAAATTGATGACGTCGCTTTGAATGCTGCATACTGAACACAAAAGAAGTCCGGAGTTCAAATAAGTTTAACAAACATTGAAGTGCCCGTGTAACAGATGAGTTCTCGTCCGAATCCTTGATACTCCGAAAGAGTTTGTCCAGTTTGTACATGAAGTGCGTCTAGTTTTTGCCGTGACCCTCTCTACTCTTTCGCACATGCTATGCGGGTGAAATGATGATACCATGCCAAGTTTCAACATTTTCAGAATTCATTTTGTAGTGATTTTCAATTTCACGGTCATTTAGCTCTCTAAACAATTAGGTAAATGACCGAAAAACAACAAATGATGTCAGAACATGTTGGAATTTGATGACGTCGCTTTGAATGCTGCTTACTGAACACAAAAGAAGTCCGGAGTTCAAATAAGTTTAAAAAACATTGAAGTGCCCGTGTAACAGATGAGTTCTCGTCCGAATCCGTGATACTCCGAAAGAGTTTGTCCAGTTTGTACACGAACTGCGTCCAGTTTTTGCCGTGACCCTCTCTACTCTTTCGCACATGCTATGCGGGTGAAATGATGATACCATGCCAAGTTTCAACATTTTCAAAATTCATTTTGTAGTGATTTTCAATTTCACGGTCATTTAGCTCTCTAAACAATTAGGTAAATGACCGAAAAACAACAAATGATGTCAGAACATGTTGGAATTTGATGACGTCGCTTTGAATGCTGCTTACTGAACACAAAAGAAGTCCGGAGTTCAAATAAGTTTAAAAAACATTGAAGTGCCCGTGTAACAGATGAGTTCTCGTCCGAA
The DNA here is from genome assembly GCF_056163025.1 of Triticum urartu. NCBI lineage: Eukaryota > Viridiplantae > Streptophyta > Magnoliopsida > Poales > Poaceae > Triticum > Triticum urartu. The sequence goes on along the minus strand of NC_141875.1, from coordinate 717,887,972 downwards.
TCCGTGATACTCCGAAAGAGTTTGTCCAGTTTGTACACGAACTGCGTCCAGTTTTTGCCGTGACCCTCTCTACTCTTTCGCACATGCTATGCGGGTGAAATGATGATACCATGCCAAGTTTCAACATTTTCAAAATTCATTTTGTAGTGATTTTCAATTTCACGGTCATTTAGCTCTCTAAACAATTAGGTAAATGACCGAAAAACAACAAATGATGTCAGAACATGTTGGAAATTGATGACGTCGCTTTGAATGCTGCATACTGAACACAAAAGAAGTCCGGAGTTCAAATAAGTTTAAAAAACATTGAAGTGCCCGTGTAACAGATGAGTTCTCGCCCGAATCCTTGATACTCCGAAAGAGTTTGTCCAGTTTGTACATGAAGTGCGTCTAGTTTTTGCCGTGACCCTCTCTACTCTTTCGCACATGCTATGCGGGTGAAATGATGATACCATGCCAAGTTTCAACATTTTCAGAATTCATTTTATAGTGATTTTCAATTTCACGGTCATTTAGCTCTCTAAACAATTAGGTAAATGACCGAAAAACAACAAATGATGTCAAAACATGTTGGAAATTGATGACGTCGCTTTGAATGCTGCTTACTGAACACAAAAGAAGTCCGGAGTTCAAATAAGTTTAAAAAACATTGAAGTGCCCGTGTAACAGATGAGTTCGCGTCCGAATCTGTGATACTCCGAAAGAGTTTGTCCAGTTTGTACACGAACTGCGTCCAGTTTTTGCTGTGACCCTCTCTACTCTTTTGCACATGCTATGCGGGTGAAATGATGATACCATGCCAAGTTTCAACATTTTCAAAATTCATTTTGTAGTGATTTTCAATTTCACGGTCATTTAGCTCTCTAAACAATTAGGTAAATGACCGAAAAACAACAAATGATGTCAGAACATGTTGGAAATTGATGACGTCGCTTTGAATGCTGCATACTGAACACAAAAGAAGTCCGGAGTTCAAATAAGTTTAACAAACATTGAAGTGCCCGTGTAACAGATGAGTTCTCGTCCGAATCCTTGATACTCCGAAAGAGTTTGTCCAGTTTGTACATGAAGTGCGTCTAGTTTTTGCCGTGACCCTCTCTACTCTTTCGCACATGCTATGCGGGTGAAATGATGATACCATGCCAAGTTTCAACATTTTCAGAATTCATTTTGTAGTGATTTTCAATTTCACGGTCATTTAGCTCTCTAAACAATTAGGTAAATGACCGAAAAACAACAAATGATGTCAGAACATGTTGGAATTTGATGACGTCGCTTTGAATGCTGCTTACTGAACACAAAAGAAGTCCGGAGTTCAAATAAGTTTAAAAAACATTGAAGTGCCCGTGTAACAGATGAGTTCTCGTCCGAATCCGTGATACTCCGAAAGAGTTTGTCCAGTTTGTACACGAACTGCGTCCAGTTTTTGCCGTGACCCTCTCTACTCTTTCGCACATGCTATGCGGGTGAAATGATGATACCATGCCAAGTTTCAACATTTTCAAAATTCATTTTGTAGTGATTTTCAATTTCACGGTCATTTAGCTCTCTAAACAATTAGGTAAATGACCGAAAAACAACAAATGATGTCAGAACATGTTGGAATTTGATGACGTCGCTTTGAATGCTGCTTACTGAACACAAAAGAAGTCCGGAGTTCAAATAAGTTTAAAAAACATTGAAGTGCCCGTGTAACAGATGAGTTCTCGTCCGAATCCGTGATACTCCGAAAGAGTTTGTCCAGTTTGTACACGAACTGCGTCCAGTTTTTGCCGTGACCCTCTCTACTCTTTCGCACATGCTATGCGGGTGAAATGATGATACCATGCCAAGTTTCAACATTTTCAAAATTCATTTTGTAGTGATTTTCAATTTCACGGTCATTTAGCTCTCTAAACAATTAGGTAAATGACCGAAAAACAACAAATGATGTCAGAACATGTTGGAAATTGATGACGTCGCTTTGAATGCTGCATACTGAACACAAAAGAAGTCCGGAGTTCAAATAAGTTTAAAAAACATTGAAGTGCCCGTGTAACAGATGAGTTCTCGCCCGAATCCTTGATACTCCGAAAGAGTTTGTCCAGTTTGTACATGAAGTGCGTCTAGTTTTTGCCGTGACCCTCTCTACTCTTTCGCACATGCTATGCGGGTGAAATGATGATACCATGCCAAGTTTCAACATTTTCAGAATTCATTTTGTAGTGATTTTCAATTTCACGGTCATTTAGCTCTCTAAACAATTAGATAAATGACCGAAAAACAACAAATGATGTCAGAACATGTTGGAAATTGATGGCGTCGCTTTGAGTGATGCATACTGTACACAAAAGAAGTCCGGAGTTCAAATAAGTTTAAAAAACATTGAAGTGCCCGTGTAACAGATGAGTTCTCGTCCGAAACCCTGATACTCCGAAAGAGTTTGTCCAGTTTGTACACGAACTGCGTCCAATTTTTGCCGTGACCCTCTCTACTCTTTCGCACATACTATGCGGGTGAAATAATGATACCATGCCAAGTTTCAACATTTTCACAGTTCATTTTGTAGTGATTTTCAATTTCACGGTCAATTAGCTCTCTAAACAATTAGGTAAATGACCGAAAAATAACAAATGATGTTAGAACATGTTGGAAATTGATGACGTCGCTTTGAATGCTCCATACTGAACACAAAAGAAGTCCGAAGTTCAAATAAGTTTAAAAAACATTGAAGTGCCCGTGTAACAGATGAGTTCTCGTCCGAAATCTTGATACTCCGAAAGAGTTTGTCCAGTTTGTACACGAAGTGCATCCAGTTTTTGCCGTCACCGTCTCTACTCTTTCGCACATGCTATGCAGGTGAAATGATGATACCATGCCAAGTTTCAACATTTTCAGAATTCATTTTGTAGTGATTTTCAATTTCACGGTCATTTAGCTCTCTAAACAATTAGGTAAATGACCGAAAAACAACAAATGATGTCAGAACATGTTGGAAATTGATGACGTCGCTTTGAATGCTGCATACTGAACACAAAAGAAGTCCGGAGTTCAAATAAGTTTAAAAAACATTGAAGTGCCCGTGTAACAGATGAGTTCTCGTCCGAATCCTTGATACTCCGAAAGAGTTTGTCCAGTTTGTACATGAAGTGCGTCCAGTTTTTGCCGTCACCGTCTCTACTCTTTCGCACATGCTATGCGGGTGAAATGATGATACCATGCCAAGTTTCAACATTTTCAGAATTCATTTTGTAGTGATTTTCAATTTCACGGTCATTTAGCTCTCTAAACAATTAGGTAAATGACCGAAAAACAACAAATGATGTCAGAACATGTTGGAAATTGATGACGTCGCTTTGAATGCTGCTTACTGAACACAAAAGAAGTCCGGAGTTCAAATAAGTTTAAAAAACATTGAAGTGCCCGTGTAACAGATGAGTTCTCGTCCGAATCCGTGATACTCCGAAAGAGTTTGTCCAGTTTGTACACGAACTGCGTCCAGTTTTTGCCGTGACCCTCTCTACTCTTTCGCACATGCTATGCGGGTGAAATGATGATATCATGCCAAGTTTCAACATTTTCAGAATTCATTTTGTAGTGATTTTCAATTTCACGGTCATTTAGCTCTCTAAACAATTAGGTAAATGACCGAAAAACAACAAATGATGTCAGAACATGTTGGAAATTGATGATGTCGCTTTGAATGCTGCTTACTGAACACAAAAGAAGTCCGGAGTTCAAATAAGTTTAAAAAACATTGAAGTGCCCGTGTAACAGATGAGTTCTCGTCCGAAACCCTGATACTCCGAAAGAGTTTGTCCAGTTTGTACACGAAGTGCGTCCAGTTTTTGCCGCGACCCTCTCTACTCTTTCGCACATGCTATGCGGGTGAAATGATGATACCATGCCAAGTTTCAACATTTTCAGAATTCATTTTGTAGTGATTTTCAATTTCACGGTCATTTAGCTCTCTAAACAAATAGGTAAATGACCGAAAAACAACAAATGATGTCAGAACATGTTGGAAATTGATGACGTCGCTTTGAATGCTGCTTACTGAACACAAAAGAAGTCCGGAGTTCAAATAAGTTTAAAAAACATTGAAGTGCCCGTGTAACAGATGAGTTCTCGTCCGAATCTGTGATACTCCGAAAGAGTTTGTCCAGTTTGTACACGAACTGCGTCCAGTTTTTGCCGTGACCCTCTCTACTCTTTCGCACATGCTATGCGGGTGAAATGATGATACCATGCCAAGTTTCAACATTTTCAAAATTCATTTTGTAGTGATTTTCAATTTCACGGTCATTTAGCTCTCTAAACAATTAGGTAAATGACCGAAAAACAACAAATGATGTCAGAACATGTTGGAAATTGATGACGTCGCTTTGAATGCTGCATACTGAACACAAAAGAAGTCCGGAGTTCAAATAAGTTTAACAAACATTGAAGTGCCCGTGTAACAGATGAGTTCTCGTCCGAATCCTTGTTACTCCGAAAGAGTTTGTCCAGTTTGTACATGAAGTGCGTCTAGTTTTTGCCGTGACCCTCTCTACTCTTTCGCACATGCTATGCGGGTGAAATGATGATACCATGCCAAGTTTCAACATTTTCAGAATTCATTTTGTAGTGATTTTCAATTTCACGGTCATTTAGCTCTCTAAACAATTAGGTAAATGACCGAAAAACAACAAATGATGTCAGAACATGTTGGAATTTGATGACGTCGCTTTGAATGCTGCTTACTGAACACAAAAGAAGTCCGGAGTTCAAATAAGTTTAAAAAACATAGAAGTGCCCGTGTAACAGATGAGTTCTCGTCCGAATCCGTGATACTCCGAAAGAGTTTGTCCAGTTTGTACACGAACTGCGTCCAGTTTTTGCCGTGACCCTCTCTACTCTTTCGCACATGCTATGCGGGTGAAATGATGATACCATGCCAAGTTTCAATATTTTCAGAATTCATTTTGTAGTGATTTTCAATTTCACGGTCATTTAGCTCTCTAAACAATTAGGTAAATGACCGAAAAACAACAAATGATGTCAGAACATGTTGGAAATTGATGACGTCGCTTTGAATGCTGCATACTGAACACAAAAGAAGTCCGGAGTTCAAATAAGTTTAAAAAACATTGAAGTGCCCGTGTAACAGATGAGTTCTCGCCCGAATCCTTGATACTCCGAAAGAGTTTGTCCAGTTTGTACATGAAGTGCGTCTAGTTTTTGCCGTGACCCTCTCTACTCTTTCGCACATGCTATGCGGGTGAAATGATGATACCATGCCAATTTTCAACATTTTCAGAATTCATTTTGTAGTGATTTTCAATTTCACGGTCATTTAGCTCTCTAAACAATTAGATAAATGACCGAAAAACAACAAATGATGTCAGAACATGTTGGAAATTGATGGCGTCGCTTTGAGTGATGCATACTGTACACAAAAGAAGTCCGGAGTTCAAATAAGTTTAAAAAACATTGAAGTGCCCGTGTAACAGATGAGTTCTCGTCCGAAACCCTGATACTCCAAAAGAGTTTGTCCAGTTTGTACACGAACTGCGTCCAATTTTTGCCGTGACCCTCTCTACTCTTTCGCACATACTATGCGGGTGAAATAATGATACCATGCCAAGTTTCAACATTTTCACAGTTCATTTTGTAGTGATTTTCAATTTCACGGTCATTTAGCTCTCTAAACAATTAGGTAAATGACCGAAAAACAACAAATGATGTCAGAACATGTTGGAAATTGATGACGTCGCTTTGAATGCTGCATACTGAACACAAAAGAAGTCCGGAGTTCAAATAAGTTTAAAAAACATTGAAGTGCCCGTGTAACAGATGAGTTCTCGTCCGAATCCTTGATACTCCGAAAGAGTTTGTCCAGTTTGTACATGAAGTGCGTCCAGTTTTTGCCGTCACCGTCTCTACTCTTTCGCACATGCTATGCGGGTGAAATGATGATACCATGCCAAGTTTCAACATTTTCAGAATTCATTTTGTAGTGATTTTCAATTTCACGGTCATTTAGCTCTCTAAACAATTAGGTAAATGACCGAAAAACAACAAATGATGTCAGAACATGTTGGAAATTGATGACGTCGCTTTGAATGCTGCTTACTGAACACAAAAGAAGTCCGGAGTTCAAATAAGTTTAAAAAACATTGAAGTGCCCGTGTAACAGATGAGTTCTCGTCCGAATCCGTGATACTCCGAAAGAGTTTGTCCAGTTTGTACACGAACTGCGTCCAGTTTTTGCCGTGACCCTCTCTACTCTTTCGCACATGCTATGCGGGTGAAATGATGATATCATGCCAAGTTTCAACATTTTCAGAATTCATTTTGTAGTGATTTTCAATTTCACGGTCATTTAGCTCTCTAAACAATTAGGTAAATGACCGAAAAACAACAAATGATGTCAGAACATGTTGGAAATTGATGATGTCGCTTTGAATGCTGCTTACTGAACACAAAAGAAGTCCGGAGTTCAAATAAGTTTAAAAAACATTGAAGTGCCCGTGTAACAGATGAGTTCTCGTCCGAAACCCTGATACTCCGAAAGAGTTTGTCCAGTTTGTACACGAAGTGCGTCCAGTTTTTGCCGCGACCCTCTCTACTCTTTCGCACATGCTATGCGGGTGAAATGATGATACCATGCCAAGTTTCAACATTTTCAGAATTCATTTTGTAGTGATTTTCAATTTCACGGTCATTTAGCTCTCTAAACAAATAGGTAAATGACCGAAAAACAACAAATGATGTCAGAACATGTTGGAAATTGATGACGTCACTTTGAATGCTGCTTACTGAACACAAAAGAAGTCCGGAGTTCAAATAAGTTTAAAAAACATTGAAGTGCCCGTGTAACAGATGAGTTCTCGTCCGAATCTGTGATACTCCGAAAGAGTTTGTCCAGTTTGTACACGAACTGCGTCCAGTTTTTGCCGTGACCCTCTCTACTCTTTCGCACATGCTATGCGGGTGAAATGATGATACCATGCCAAGTTTCAACATTTTCAAAATTCATTTTGTAGTGATTTTCAATTTCACGGTCATTTAGCTCTCTAAACAATTAGGTAAATGACCGAAAAACAACAAATGATGTCAGAACATGTTGGAAATTGATGACGTCGCTTTGAATGCTGCATACTGAACACAAAAGAAGTCCGGAGTTCAAATAAGTTTAACAAACATTGAAGTGCCCGTGTAACAGATGAGTTCTCGTTCGAATCCTTGATACTCCGAAAGAGTTTGTCCAGTTTGTACATGAAGTGCGTCTAGTTTTTGCCGTGACCCTCTCTACTCTTTCGCACATGCTATGCGGGTGAAATGATGATACCATGCCAAGTTTCAACATTTTCAGAATTCATTTTGTAGTGATTTTCAATTTCACGGTCATTTAGCTCTCTAAACAATTAGGTAAATGACCGAAAAACAACAAATGATGTCAGAACATGTTGGAATTTGATGACGTCGCTTTGAATGCTGCTTACTGAACACAAAAGAAGTCCGGAGTTCAAATAAGTTTAAAAAACATTGAAGTGCCCGTGTAACAGATGAGTTCTCGTCCGAATCCGTGATACTCCGAAAGAGTTTGTCAAGTTTGTACACGAACTGCGTCCAGTTTTTGCCGTGACCCTCTCTACTCTTTCGCACATGCTATGCGGGTGAAATGATGATACCATGCCAAGTTTCAACATTTTCAGAATTCATTTTGTAGTGATTTTCAATTTCACGGTCATTTAGCTCTCTAAACAATTAGGTAAATGACCGAAAAACAACAAATGATGTCAGAACATGTTGGAAATTGATGACGTCGCTTTGAATGCTGCATACTGAACACAAAAGAAGTCCGGAGTTCAAATAAGTTTAAAAAACATTGAAGTGCCCGTGTAACAGATGAGTTCTCGCCCGAATCCTTGATACTCCAAAAGAGTTTGTCCAGTTTGTACATGAAGTGCGTCTAGTTTTTGCCGTGACCCTCTCTACTCTTTCGCACATGCTAGGCGGGTGAAATGATGATACCATGCCAATTTTCAACATTTTCAGAATTCATTTTGTAGTGATTTTCAATTTCACGGTCATTTAGCTCTCTAAACAATTAGATAAATGACCGAAAAACAACAAATGATGTCAGAACATGTTGGAAATTGATGGCGTCGCTTTGAGTGATGCATACTGTACACAAAAGAAGTCCGGAGTTCAAATAAGTTTAAAAAACATTGAAGTGCCCGTGTAACAGATGAGTTCTCGTCCGAAACCCTGATACTCCGAAAGAGTTTGTCCAGTTTGTACACGAACTGCGTCCAATTTTTGCCGTGACCCTCTCTACTCTTTCGCACATACTATGCGGGTGAAATAATGATACCATGCCAAGTTTCAACATTTTCACAGTTCATTTTGTAGTGATTTTCAATTTCACGGTCATTTAGCTCTCTAAACAATTAGGTAAATGACCGAAAAACAACAAATAATGTCAGAACATGTTGGAAATTGATGACGTCGCTTTGAATGCTGCATACTGAACACAAAAGAAGTCCGGAGTTCAAATAAGTTTAAAAAACATTGAAGTGCCCGTGTAACAGATGAGTTCTCGTCCGAATCCTTGATACTCCGAAAGAGTTTGTCCAGTTTGTACATGAAGTGCGTCCAGTTTTTGCCGTCACCGTCTCTACTCTTTCGCACATGCTATGCGGGTGAAATGATGATACCATGCCAAGTTTCAACATTTTCAGAATTCATTTTGTAGTGATTTTCAATTTCACGGTCATTTAGCTCTCTAAACAATTAGGTAAATGACCGAAAAACAACAAATGATGTCAGAACATGTTGGAAATTGATGACGTCGCTTTGAATGCTGCTTACTGAACACAAAAGAAGTCCGGAGTTCAAATAAGTTTAAAAAACATTGAAGTGCCCGTGTAACAGATGAGTTCTCGTCCGAATCCGTGATACTCCGAAAGAGTTTGTCCAGTTTGTACACGAAGTGCGTCCAGTTTTTGCCGCGACCCTCTCTACTCTTTCGCACATGCTATGCGGGTGAAATGATGATACCATGCCAAGTTTCAACATTTTCAGAATTCATTTTGTAGTGATTTTCAATTTCACGGTCATTTAGCTCTCTAAACAATTAGGTAAATGAACGAAAAACAACAAATGATGTCAGAACATGTTGGAAATTGTTGACGTCACTTTGAATGCTGCATACTGAACACAAAAGAACTCCGGAGTTCAAATAAGTTTAAAAAACATTGAAGTGCCCGTGTAACAGATGAGTTCTCGTCCGAAACCCTGATACTCTGAAAGAGTTTCTCCAGTTTGTACACGAAGTGCGTCCAGTTTTTGCCGTGACCATCTCTACTCTTTCGTACATGCTATGCGGGTGAAATGATGATACCATGCCAAGTTTCAACATTTTCAGAATTCATTCTGTAGTGATTTTCAATTTCACGGTCAATTAGCTCTCTAAACAATTAGGTAAATGACCAAAAAACAACAAATGATGTCAGAACATGTTGGAAATTGATAACGTCGATTTGAATGCTCCATACTAAACACAAAAGAAGTCCGGAGTTCAAATAAGTTTAAAAAACATTGAAGTGCCCGTGTAACAGATGAGTTCTCGTCCGAAACCCTGATACTCCGAAAGAGTTTGTCCAGTTTGTACACGAAGTGCGTCCAGTTTTTGCCGTGACCCTCTCTACTCTTTCACACATGCTATGCGGGTGAAATTATGATACCATGCCAAGTTTCAACATTTTCAGAGTTCATTCTGTAATGATTTTCAATTTCACGGTCAATTAGCTCTCTAAACAATTAGGTAAATCACCGAAAAATAACAAATGATGTCAGAACATGTTGGAAATTGATGACGTCGCTTTGAATGCTGCATACTGAACACAAAAGAAGTCCGGAGTTCAAATAAGTTTAAAAAACATTGAAGTGCCCGTGTAACAGATGAGTTCTCGTCTGAAACCCTGATACTCCGAAAGAGTTTGTCCAGTTTGTACACGAAGTGCGTCCAGTTTTTGCCATGACCCTCTCTACTCTTTCGCACATGCTATGCGGGTGAAATGATGATACCATGCCAAGTTTCAACATTTTCAGAATTCATTTTGTAGTGATTTTCAATTTCATGGTCATTTAGCTCTCTAAGCAATTAGGTAAATGACCGAAAACAACAAATGATGTCAGAACATGTTGGAAATTGATGACGTCGCTTTGAATGCTGCATACTGAACACAAAAGAAGTCCGGAGTTCAAATAAGTTTAAAAAACATTGAAGTGCCCGTGTAACAGATGAGTTCTCGTCCGAAACCCTGATACTCCGAAAGAGTTTGTCCAGTTTGTACACGAACTGCGTCCAATTTTTGCCGTGACCGTCTCTACTCTTTCGTACATGCTATGCGGGTGAAATGATGATACCATGCCAAGTGTCAACATTTTCAGAATTCATTTTGTAGTGATTTTCAATTTCACGGTCATTTAGCTCTCTAAACAATTAGGTAAATGACCGAAAAACAACAAATGATGTCAGAACATGTTGGAAATTGATGACGTCGCTTTGAATGCTGCATACTGAACACAAAAGAAGTCCGGGGTTCAAATAAGTTTAAAAAACATTGAAGTGCCCGTGTAACAGATGAGTTCTTGTCTGAAACACCGATACTCCGAAAGAGTTTGTCCAGTTTGTACACGAAGTGCGTCCAGTTTTTGCCGTGACCCTCTCTACTCTTTCGCACATGCTATGCGGGTGAAATGATGATACCATGCCAAGTTTCAACATTTTCAGAATTCATTTTGTAGTGATTTTCAATTTCACGGTCATTTAGCTCTCTAAACAATTAGGTAAATGACCGAAAAACAACAAATGATGTCAGAACATGTTGGAAATTGATGATGTCGCTTTGAATGCTGCATACTGAACACAAAAGAAGTCCGAAGTTCAAATAAGTTTAAAAAACATTGAAGTGCCCGTGTAACAGATGAGTTCTCGTCCGAAACCCTGATACTCGGAAAGAGTTTGTCCAGTTTGTACACGAACTGCGTCCAATTTTTGCCGTAACCCTCTCTACTCTTTCGCACATGCTATGCGGGTGAAATGATGATACCATGCAAAGTTTCAACATTTTCAGAATTCATTTTGTAGTGCTTTTCAATTTCACGGCCATTTAGCTCTCTAAACAATTAGGTAAATGACCGAAGAACAACAAATGATGTCAGAACATGTTGGAAATTGATGATGTCGCTTTGAATGCTGCTTACTGAACACAAAAGAAGTCCGGAGTTCAAATAAGTTTAAAAAACATTGAAGTGCCCGGGTAACAGATGAGTTCTCGTCCGAAACCCTGATACTCCGAAAGAGTTTGTCTAGTTTGTACACGAAGTGCATCCAGTTTTTGCCGTGACCCTCTCTACTCTTTCGCACATGCTATGCGGGTGAAATGATGATACCATGCCAAGTTTCAACATTTTCAGAATTCATTTTGTAGTGATTTTCAATTTCACAGTCATTTAGCTCTCTAAACAATTAGGTAATGAGCAAAAAACAACAAATTATGTCAGAACATGTTGGAAATTGATAACGTCGCTTTGAATGCTCCATACTGAACACAAAAGAAGTCCGGAGTTCAAATAAGTTTAAAAAACATTGAAGTGCCCGTGTAACAGATGAGTTCTCGTCCGAAACCCTGATACTCCGAAAGAGTTTGTCCAGTTTGTACACGAACTTCGTCCAGTTTTTGCCGTGACCCTCTCTACTCTTTCGCACATGCTATGCGGGTGAAATGATGATACCATGCCAAGTTTCAACATTTTCAGAATTCATTTTGTAATGATTTTCAATTTCACGGTCATTTAGCTCTCTAAACAATTAGGTAAATGACCAAAAAACAACAAATGATGTCAAAACATGTTGGAAATTGATAATGTCGCTTTGAATGCTCCATACTGAACACAAAAGAAGTCCGGAGTTGAAATAAGTTTAAAAAACATTGAAGTGCCCGTGTAACAGATGAGTTCTCGTCCGAAACCCTGATACTCCGAAAGAGTTTGTCCAGTTTGTACACGAAGTGCGTCCAGTTTTTGCCGTGACCCTCTCTACTGTTTCGCACATGCTATGCGGGTGAAATTATGATACCATGCCAAGTTTCAACATTTTCAGAGTTCATTTTGTAGTGATTTTCAATTTCACGGTCAATTAGCTCTCTAAACAATTAGGTAGATGACCGAAAAATAACAAATGATGTCAGAACATGTTGGAAATTGATGACGTCCCTTTGAATGCTGCATACTGAACACAAAAGAAGTCCGAAGTTCAAATAAGTTTAAAAAACATTGAAGTGCCCGTGTAACAGATGAGTTCTCGTCCGAAATCTTGATACTCCGAAAGAGTTTGTCCAGTTTGTACACGAAGTGCATCCAGTTTTTGCCGTCACCGTCTCTACTCTTTTGCACATGCTATGCAGGTGAAATGATGATACCATGCCAAGTTTCAACATTTTCAGAATTCATTTTGTAGTGATTTTCAATTTCACGGTCATTTAGCTCTCTAAACAATTAGGTAAATGATCGAAAAACAACAAATGATGTCAGAACATGTTGGAAATTGATAACGTCGCTTTGAATGCTCCATACTGAACACAAAAGAAGTCCGGAGTTCAAATAAGTTTAAAAAACATTGAAGTGCCCGTGTAACAGATGAGTTCTCGTCCGAAACCCTGATACTCCGAAAGAGTTTGTCCAGTTTGTACACGAACTTCGTCCAGTTTTTGCCGTGACCCTCTCTACTCTTTCGCACATGCTATGCGGGTGAAATGATGATACCATGCCAAGTTTCAACATTTTCAGAATTCATTTTGTAGTGATTTTCAATTTCACGGTCATTTAGCTCTCTAAACAATTAGGTAAATGACCAAAAAACAACAAATGATGTCAAAACATGTTGGAAATTGATAATGTCGCTTTGAATGCTCCATACTGAACACAAAAGAAGTCCGGAGTTGAAATAAGTTTAAAAAACATTGAAGTGCCCGTGTAACAGATGAGTTCTCGTCCGAAACCCTGATACTCCGAAAGAGTTTGTCCAGTTTGTACACGAAGTGCGTCCAGTTTTTGCCGTGACCCTCTCTACTGTTTCGCACATGCTATGCGGGTGAAATTATGATACCATGCCAAGTTTCAACATTTTCAGAGTTCATTTTGTAGTGATTTTCAATTTCACGGTCAATTAGCTCTCTAAACAATTAGGTAGATGACCGAAAAATAACAAATGATGTCAGAACATGTTGGAAATTGATGACGTCCCTTTGAATGCTGCATACTGAACACAAAAGAAGTCCGAAGTTCAAATAAGTTTAAAAAACATTGAAGTGCCCGTGTAACAGATGAGTTCTCGTCCGAAATCTTGATACTCCGAAAGAGTTTGTCCAGTTTGTACACGAAGTGCATCCAGTTTTTGCCGTCACCGTCTCTACTCTTTTGCACATGCTATGCAGGCGAAATGATGATACCATGCCAAGTTTCAACATTTTCAGAATTCATTTTGTAGTGATTTTCAATTTCACGGTCATTTAGCTCTCTAAACAATTAGGTAAATGATCGAAAAACAACAAATGATGTCAGAACATGTTGGAAATTGATGATGTCGCTTTGAATGCTGCTTACTGAACACAAAAGAAGTCCGGAGTTCAAATAAGTTTAAAAAACATTGAAGTGCCCGTGTAACAGATGAGTTCTCGTCCGAATCCTTGATACTCCGAAAGAGTTTGTCCAGTTTGTACATGAAGTGCGTCCAGTTTTTGCCGTGACCCTCTCTACTCTTTCGCACATGCTATGCGGGTGAAATGATGATACCATGCCAAGTTTCAACATTTTCAGAATTCATTTTGTAGTGATTTTCAATTTCACGGTCATTTAGCTCTCTAAACAATTAGGTAAATGACCAAAAAACAACAAATGATGTCAAAACATGTTGGAAATTGATAATGTCGCTTTGAATGCTCCATACTGAACACAAAAGAAGTCCGGAGTTGAAATAAGTTTAAAAAACATTGAAGTGCCCGTGTAACAGATGAGTTCTCGTCCGAAACCCTGATACTCCGAAAGAGTTTGTCCAGTTTGTACACGAAGTGCGTCCAGTTTTTGCCGTGACCCTCTCTACTGTTTCGCACATGCTATGCGGGTGAAATTATGATACCATGCCAAGTTTCAACATTTTCAGAGTTCATTTTGTAGTGATTTTCAATTTCACGGTCAATTAGCTCTCTAAACAATTAGGTAGATGACCGAAAAATAACAAATGATGTCAGAACATGTTGGAAATTGATGACGTCCCTTTGAATGCTGCATACTGAACACAAAAGAAGTCCGAAGTTCAAATAAGTTTAAAAAACATTGAAGTGCCCGTGTAACAGATGAGTTCTCGTCCGAAACCCTGATACTCGGAAAGAGTTTGTCCAGTTTGTACACGAACTGTGTCCAATTTTTGCCGTAACCCTCTCTACTCTTTCGCACATGCTATGCGGGTGAAATGATGATACCATGCAAAGTTTCAACATTTTCAGAATTCATTTTGTAGTGCTTTTCAATTTCACGGCCATTTAGCTCTCTAAACAATTAGGTAAATGACCGAAGAACAACAAATGATGTCAGAACATGTTGGAAATTGATGATGTCGCTTTGAATGCTGCTTACTGAACACAAAAGAAGTCCGGAGTTCAAATAAGTTTAAAAAACATTGAAGTGCCCGGGTAACAGATGAGTTCTCGTCCGAAACCCTGATACTCCGAAAGAGTTTGTCTAGTTTGTACACGAAGTGCATCCAGTTTTTGTCGTGACCCTCTCTACTCTTTCGCACATGCTATGCGGGTGAAATGATGATACCATGCCAAGTTTCAACATTTTCAGAATTCATTTTGTAGTGATTTTCAATTTCACAGTCATTTAGCTGTCTAAACAATTAGGTAATGACCAAAAAACAACAAATTATGTCAGAACATGTTGGAAATTGATAACGTCGCTTTGAATGCTCCATACTGAACACAAAAGAAGTCCGGAGTTCAAATAAGTTTAAAAAACATTGAAGTGCCCGTGTAACAGATGAGTTCTCGTCCGAAACCCTGATACTCCGAAAGAGTTTGTCCAGTTTGTACACGAACTGCGTCCAGTTTTTGCCGTGACCCTCTCTACTCTTTCGCACATGCTATGCGGGTGAAATGATGATACCATGCCAAGTTTCAACATTTTCAGAATTCATTTTGTAGTGATTTTCAATTTCACGGTCATTTAGCTCTCTAAACAATTAGGTAAATGACCAAAAAACAACAAATGATGTCAAAACATGTTGGAAATTGATAATGTCGCTTTGAATGCTCCATACTGAACACAAAAGAAGTCCGGAGTTGAAATAAGTTTAAAAAACATTGAAGTGCCCGTGTAACAGATGAGTTCTCGTCCGAAACCCTGATACTCCGAAAGAGTTTGTCCAGTTTGTACACGAAGTGCGTCCAGTTTTTGCCGTGACCCTCTCTACTGTTTCGCACATGCTATGCGGGTGAAATTATGATACCATGCCAAGTTTCAACATTTTCAGAGTTCATTTTGTAGTGATTTTCAATTTCACGGTCAATTAGCTCTCTAAACAATTAGGTAGATGACCGAAAAATAACAAATGATGTCAGAACATGTTGGAAATTGATGACGTCCCTTTGAATGCTGCATACTGAACACAAAAGAAGTCCGAAGTTCAAATAAGTTTAAAAAACATTGAAGTGCCCCTGTAACAGATGAGTTCTCGTCCGAAATCTTGATACTCCGAAAGAGTTTGTCCAGTTTGTACACGAAGTGCATCCAGTTTTTGCCGTCACCGTCTCTACTCTTTTGCACATGCTATGCAGGTGAAATGATGATACCATGCCAAGTTTCAACATTTTCAGAATTCATTTTGTAGTGATTTTCAATTTCACGGTCATTTAGCTCTCTAAACAATTAGGTAAATGATCGAAAAACAACAAATGATGTCAGAACATGTTGGAAATTGATGATGTCGCTTTGAATGCTGCTTACTGAACACAAAAGAAGTCCGGAGTTCAAATAAGTTTAAAAAACATTGAAGTGCTCGTGTAACAGATGAGTTCTCGTCCGAATCCTTGATACTCCGAAAGAGTTTGTCCAGTTTGTACATGAAGTGCGTCCAGTTTTTGCCGTGACCCTCTCTACTCTTTCGCACATGCTATGCGGGTGAAATGATGATACCATGCCAAGTTTCAACATTTTCAGAATTCATTTTGTAGTGATTTTCAATTTCACGGTCATTTAGCTCTCTAAACAATTAGGTAAATGACCAAAAAACAACAAATGATGTCAAAACATGTTGGAAATTGATAATGTCGCTTTGAATGCTCCATACTGAACACAAAAGAAGTCCGGAGTTGAAATAAGTTTAAAAAACATTGAAGTGCCCGTGTAACAGATGAGTTCTCGTCCGAAACCCTGATACTCCGAAAGAGTTTGTCCAGTTTGTACACGAAGTGCGTCCAGTTTTTGCCGTGACCCTCTCTACTGTTTCGCACATGCTATGCGGGTGAAATTATGATACCATGCCAAGTTTCAACATTTTCAGAGTTCATTTTGTAGTGATTTTCAATTTCACGGTCAATTAGCTCTCTAAACAATTAGGTAGATGACCGAAAAATAACAAATGATGTCAGAACATGTTGGAAATTGATGACGTCCCTTTGAATGCTGCATACTGAACACAAAAGAAGTCCGAAGTTCAAATAAGTTTAAAAAACATTGAAGTGCCCGTGTAACAGATGAGTTCTCGTCCGAAATCTTGATACTCCGAAAGAGTTTGTCCAGTTTGTACACGAAGTGCATCCAGTTTTTGCCGTCACCGTCTCTACTCTTTTGCACATGCTATGCAGGTGAAATGATGATACCATGCCAAGTTTCAACATTTTCAGAATTCATTTTGTAGTGATTTTCAATTTCACGGTCATTTAGCTCTCTAAACAATTAGGTAAATGATCGAAAAACAACAAATGATGTCAGAACATGTTGGAAATTGATGATGTCGCTTTGAATGCTGCTTACTGAACACAAAAGAAGTCCGGAGTTCAAATAAGTTTAAAAAACATTGAAGTGCCCGTGTAACAGATGAGTTCTCGTCCGAATCCTTGATACTCCGAAAGAGTTTGTCCAGTTTGTACATGAAGTGCGTCCAGTTTTTGCCGTGACCCTCTCTACTCTTTCGCACATGCTATGCGGGTGAAATGATGATACCATGCCAAGTTTCAACATTTTCAGAATTCATTTTGTAGTGATTTTCAATTTCACGGTCATTTAGCTCTCTAAACAATTAGGTAAATGACCGAAAAACAACAAATGATGTCAGAACATGTTGGAAATTGATGACGTCGCTTTGAATGCTGCATACTGAACACAAAAGAAGTCCGGAGTTCAAATAAGTTTAAAAAACATTGAAGTGCCCGTGTAACAGATGAGTTCTTGTCTGAAACCCTGATACTCCGAAAGAGTTTGTCCAGTTTGTACACGAAGTGCGTCCAGTTTTTGCCGTGACCCTCTCTACTCTTTCGCACATGCTATGCGGGTGAAATGATGATACCATGCCAAGTTTCAACATTTTCAGAATTCATTTTGTAGTGATTTTCAATTTCACGGTCATTTAGCTCTCTAAGCAATTAGGTAAATGACCGAAAAACAACAAATGATGTCAGAACATGTTGGAAATTGATCACGTCGCTTTGAATGCTGCATACTGAACACAAAAGAAGTCGGGAGTTAAAATAATTTTAAAAAACATTGAAGTGCCCGTGTAACAGATGAGTTCTCGTTCGAAACCCTGATACTCCGAAAGAGTTTGTCCAGTTTGTACACGAACTGCGTCCAATTTTTGCCGTAACCCTCTCTAGTCTTCGGCACATGCTATGCGGGTGAAATGATGATACCATGCCAAGTTTCAACATTTTCAGAATTCATTTTGTAGTGCTTTTCAATTTCACGGTCATTTAGCTCTCTAAACAATTAGGTAAATGACCGAAAAACAACAAATGATGTCAGAATATGTTGGAAATTGACGACGTCGCTTTCAATGCTGCATACTGAACACAAAAGAAGTCCGAAGTTCAAATAAGTTTAAAAACATTGAAGTGCCCGTGTAACAGATGAGTTCTCGTCGAAAACCCTGATACTCCGAAAGAGTTTGTCCAGTTTGTACACGAAGTGCATCCAGTTTTTGCCGTGACCCTCTCTACTCTTTCGCACGTGCTATGCGGGTGAAGTGATGATACCATGCCAAGATTCAACATTTTCAGAATTCATTTTGTAGTGATTTTCAATTTCACGGTCATTTAGCTCTCCAAACAATTAGGTAAATGACCGAAAAACAACAAATGATGTCAGAACATGTTGGAAATTGATGATGTCGCTTTGAATGCTGCTTACTGAACACAAAAGAAGTCCGGAGTTCAAATAAGTTTAAAAAACATTGAAGTGCCCATGTAACAGATGAGTTCTCGTCCGAAACCCTGATACTCCGAAAGAGTTTGTCTAGTTTGTACACGAAGTGCATCCAGTTTTTGCCGTGACCCTCTCTACTCTTTCGCACATGCTATGCGGGTGAAATGATGATACCATGCCAAGTTTCAACATTCTCAGAATTCATTTTGTAGTGATTTTCAATTTCACGGTCATTTAGCTCTCTAAACAATTAGGTAATGACCAAAAAACAACAAATTATGTCAGAACATGTTGGAAATTGATAACGTCGCTTTGAATGCTCCATACTGAACACAAAAGAAGTCCGGAGTTCAAATAAGTTTAAAAAACATTGAAGTGCCCGTGTAACAGATGAGTTCTCGTCCGAAACCCTGATACTCCGAAAGAGCTTGTCCAGTTTGTACACGAAGTGCGTCCAGTTTTTGCCGTGACCCTCTCTACTCTTTCGCACATGCTATGCGGGTGAAATGATGATACCATGCCAAGTTTCAACATTTTCAGAATTCATTTTGTAGTGATTTTCAATTTCACGGTCATTTAGCTCTCTAAACAATTAGGTAAATGACCAAAAAACAACAAATGATGTCAAAACATGTTGGAAATTGATAACGTCGCTTTGAATGCTCCATACTGAACACAAAAGAAGTCCGGAGTTCAAATAAGTTTAAAAAACATTGAAGTGCCCGTGTAACAGATGAGTTCTCGTCCGAAACCCTGATACTCCGAAAGAGTTTGTCCAGTTTGTACACGAAGTGCGTCCAGTTTTTGCCGTGACCCTCTCTACTGTTTCGCACATGCTATGCGGGTGAAATTATGATACCATGCCAAGTTTCAACATTTTCAGAGTTCATTTTGTAGTGATTTTCAATTTCACGGTCAATTAGCTCTCTAAACAATTAGGTAGATGACCGAAAAATAACAAATGATGTCAGAACATGTTGGAAATTGATGACGTCGGTTTGAATGCTGCATACTGAATAGAAAAGAAGTCCGGAGTTCAAATAAGTTTAAAAAAACATTGAAGTGGCCGTGTAACAGATGAGTTCTCGTCCGAAATCTTGATACTCCGAAAGAGTTTGTCCAGTTTGTACACGAAGTGCATCCAGTTTTTGCCGTCACCGTCTCTACTCTTTTGCACATGCTATGCAGGTGAAATGATGATACCATGCCAAGTTTCAACATTTTCAGAATTCATTTTGTAGTGATTTTCAATTTCACGGTCATTTAGCTCTCTAAACAATTAGGTAAATGACCGAAAAACAACAAATGATGTCAGAACATGTTGGAAATTGATGATGTCGCTTTGAATGCTGCTTACTGAACACAAAAGAAGTCCGGAGTTCAAATAAGTTTAAGAAACATTGAAGTGCCCGTGTAACAGATGAGTTCTCGTCCGAATCCTTGATACTCCGAAAGAGTTTGTCCAGTTTGTACATGAAGTGCGTCCAGTTTTTGCCGTGACCCTCTCTACTCTTTCGCACATGCTATGCGGGTGAAATGATGATACCATGCCAAGTTTCAACATTTTCAGAATTCATTTTGTAGTGATTTTCAATTTCACGGTCATTTAGCTCTCTAAACAATTAGGTAAATGACCGAAAAACAACAAATGATGTCAGAACATGTTGGAAATTGATGACGTCGCTTTGAATGCTGCATACTGAACACAAAAGAAGTCCGGAGTTCAAATAAGTTTAAAAAACATTGAAGTGCCCGTGTAACAGATGAGTTCTTGTCTGAAACCCTGATACTCCGAAAGAGTTTGTCCAGTTTGTACACGAAGTGCGTCCAGTTTTTGCCGTGACCCTCTCTACTCTTTCGCACATGCTATGCGGGTGAAATGATGATACCATGCCAAGTTTCAACATTTTCAGAATTCATTTTGTAGTGATTTTCAATTTCACGGTCATTTAGCTCTCTAAGCAATTAGGTAAATGACCGAAAAACAACAAATGATGTCAGAACATGTTGGAAATTGATCACGTCGCTTTGAATGCTGCATACTGAACACAAAAGAAGTCGGGAGTTAAAATAATTTTAAAAAACATTGAAGTGCCCGTGTAACAGATGAGTTCTCGTCCGAAACCCTGATACTCCGAAAGAGTTTGTCCAGTTTGTACACGAACTGCGTCCAATTTTTGCCGTAACCCTCTCTAGTCTTCGGCACATGCTATGCGGGTGAAATGATGATACGATGCCAAGTTTCAACATTTTCAGAATTCATTTTGTAGTGCTTTTCAATTTCACGGTCATTTAGCTCTCTAAACAATTAGGTAAATGACCGAAAAACAACAAATGATGTCAGAATATGTTGGAAATTGACGACGTCGCTTTCAATGCTGCATACTGAACACAAAAGAAGTCCGAAGTTCAAATAAGTTTAAAAACATTGAAGTGCCCGTGTAACAGATGAGTTCTCGTCCAAAACCCTGATACTCCGAAAGAGTTTGTCCAGTTTGTACACGAAGTGCATCCAGTTTTTGCCGTGACCCTCTCTACTCTTTCGCACGTGCTATGCGGGTGAAGTGATGATACCATGCCAAGTTTCAACATTTTCAGAATTCATTTTGTAGTGATTTTCAATTTCACGGTCATTTAGCTCTCCAAACAATTAGGTAAATGACCAAAAAACAACAAATGATGTCAAAACATGTTCGAAATTGATAACGTCGCTTTGAATGCTCCATACTGAACACAAAAGAAGTCCGGAGTTCAAATAAGATTAAAAAACATTGAAGTGCCCGTGTAACAGATGAGTTCTCGTCCGAATCCTTGATACTCCGAAAGAGTTTGTCCAGTTTGTACACGAAGTGCGTCCAGTTTTTGCCGTCACCGTCTCTACTCTTTCGCACATGCTATGCGGGTGAAATGATGATACCATGCCAAGTTTCAACATTTTCAGAATTCATTTTGTAGTGATTTTCAATTTCACGGTCATTTAGCTCTCTAAACAATTAGGTAAATGACCGAAAAACAACAAATGATGTCAGAACATGTTGGAAATTGACGACGTCGCTTTGAATGCTGCATACTGAACACAAAAGAAGTCCGGAGTTCAAATAAGTTTAAAAAACATTGAAGTGCCCGTGTAACAGATGAGTTCTCGTCCGAAACCCTGATACTCCGAAAGAGTTTGTCCAGTTTGTACACGAAGTCCGTCCAGTTTTTGCCGTGACCCTCTCTACTCTTTCGCACATGCTATGCGGGTGAAATGATAATACCATGCAAAGTTTCAACATTTTCAGAATTCATTTTGTAGTGATTTTCAATTTCACGGTCATTTAGCTCTCTAAACAATTTGGTAAATGACCGAAAAACAACAAATGATGTCAGAACATGTTGGAAATTGATGATGTCGCTTTGAATGCTGCTTACTGAACAGAAAAGAAGTCCGGAGTTCAAATAAGTTTAAAAAACATTGAAGTGCCCGTGTAACAGATGAGTTCTCGTCTGAATCCTTGATACTCCGAAAGAGTTCCAGTTTGTACACGAAGTGCGTCCAGTTTTTGCCGTGACCCTCTCTACTCTTTCGCACATGCTATGCGGGTGAAATGATGATACCATGCCAAGTTTCAACATTTTCAGAATTCATTTTGTAGTGATTTTCAATTTCACGGTCATTTAGCTCTCCAAACAATTAGGTAAATGACCGAAAAACAACAAATGATGTCAGAACATGTTGGAAATTGTTGACGTCGCTTTGAATCCTGCATACTGAACACGAAAGAAGTCCGGAGTTCAAATAAGTTTAAAAAACATTGAAGTGCCCGTGTAACAGATGAGTTCTCGTCCGAAACCCTGATATTTCGAAAGAGTTTGTCCAGTTTGTAAACGAAGTGCGTCCAGTTTTTGCCGTGACCGTCTCTACACTTTTGTACATGCTATGCGGGTGAAATGATGATACCATGTCAAGTTTCAACATTTTCAGAATTCATTTTGTAGTGATTTTCAATTTCACGGTCATTTAGCTCTCTAAACAATTAGGTAAATGACCGAAAAACAACAAATGATGTCAGAACATGTTGGAAATTGATGACGTCGCTTTGAATGCTGCATACTGAACACAAAAGAAGTCCGGAGTTCAAATAAGTTTAAAAAACATTGAAGTGCCCGTGTAACAGATGAGTTCTTGTCTGAAACCCTGATACTCCGAAAGAGTTTGTCCAGTTTGTACACGAAGTGCGTCCAGTTTTTGCCGTGACCCTCTCTACTCTTTCGCACATGCTATGCGGGTGAAATGATGATACCATGCCAAGTTTCAACATTTTCAGAATTCATTTTGTAGTGATTTTCAATTTCACGGTCATTTAGCTCTCCAAACAATTAGGTAAATGACCGAAAAACAACAAATGATGTCAGAACATGTTTGAAATTGTTGAAGTCACTTTGAATCCTGCATACTGAACACAAAAGAAGTCCGGAGTTCAAATAAGTTTAAAAAACATTGAAGTGCCCGTGTAACAGATGAGTTCTCGTCCGAAACCCTGACACTCCGAAAGAGTTTGTCCAGTTTGTAAACGAAGTGCGTCTAGTTTTTGCCGTGACCGTCTCTACTCTTTCGTACATGCTATGCGGGTGAAATGATGATACCATGCCAAGTTTCAACATTTTCAGAATTCATTTTGTAGTGATTTTCAATTTCACGGTCATTTAGCTCTCTAAACAATTAGGTAAATGACCAAAAAACAACAAATGATGTCAGAACATGTTGGAAATTGATAACGTCACTTTGAATGCTCCATACTGAACACAAAAGAAGTCCGGAGTTCAAATAAGTTTAAAAAACATTGAAGTGCCCGTGTAACAGATGAGTTCTCGTCCGAAACCCTGATACTCCGAAAGAGTTTGTCCAGTTTGTACACGAAGTGCGTCTAGTTTTTGCCGTGACCCTCTCTACTCTTTCGCACATGCTATACGGGTGAAATGATGATACCATGTCAAGTTTCAACATTTTCAGAATTCATTTTGTAGTGATTTTCAATTTCACGGTCATTTAGCTCTCTAAACAATTAGGTAAATGACCGAAAAACAACAAATGATGTCAGAACATGTTGGAAATTGATCACGTCGCTTTGAATGCTGCATACTGAACACAAAAGAAGTCGGGAGTTAAAATAATTTTAAAAAACATTGAAGTGCCCGTGTAACAGATGAGTTCTCGTCCGAAACCCTGATACTCCGAAAGAGTTTGTCCAGTTTGTACACGAACTGCGTCCAATTTTTGCCGTAACCCTCTCTAGTCTTCGGCACATGCTATCCGGGTGAAATGATGATACCATGCCAAGTTTCAACATTTTCAGAATTCATTTTGTAGTGATTTTCAATTTCACGGTCATTTAGCTCTCTAAGCAATTAGGTAAATGACCGAAAAACAACAAATGATGTCAGAACATGTTGGAAATTGATCACGTCGCTTTGAATGCTGCATACTGAACACAAAAGAAGTCGGGAGTTAAAATAATTTTAAAAAACATTGAAGTGCCCGTGTAACAGATGAGTTCTCGTCCGAAACCCTGATACTCCGAAAGAGTTTGTCCAGTTTGTACACGAACTGCGTCCAATTTTTGCCGTAACCCTCTCTAGTCTTCGGCACATGCTATGCGGGTGAAATGATGATACCATGCCAAGTTTCAACATTTTCAGAATTCATTTTGTAGTGCTTTTCAATTTCACGGTCATTTAGCTCTCTAAACAATTAGGTAAATGACCGAAAAACAACAAATGATGTCAGAATATGTTGGAAATTGACGACGTCGCTTTCAATGCTGCATACTGAACACAAAAGAAGTCCGAAGTTCAAATAAGTTTAAAAACATTGAAGTGCCCGTGTAACAGATGAGTTCTCGTCCAAAACCCTGATACTCCGAAAGAGTTTGTCCAGTTTGTACACGAAGTGCATCCAGTTTTTGCCGTGACCCTCTCTACTCTTTCGCACGTGCTATGCGGGTGAAGTGATGATACCATGCCAAGTTTCAACATTTTCAGAATTCATTTTGTAGTGATTTTCAATTTCACGGTCATTTAGCTCTCTAAACAATTAGGTAAATGACCGAAAAACAACAAATGATGTCAGAACATGTTGGAAATTGACGACGTCGCTTTCAATGCTGCATACTGAACACAAAAGAAGTCCGGAGTTCAAATAAGTTTAAAAAACATTGAAGTGCCCGTGTAACAGATGAGTTCTTTTCCGAAACCCTGATACTCCGAAAGAGTTTGTCCAGTTTGTACACGAAGTCCGTCCACTTTTTGCCGTGACCCTCTCTACTCTTTCGCACATGCTATGCGGGTGAAATGATAATACCATGCAAAGTTTCAACATTTTCAGAATTCATTTTGTAGTGATTTTCAATTTCACGGTCATTTAGCTCTCTAAACAATTAGGTAAATGACCGAAAAACAACAAATGATGTCAGAACATGTTGGAAATTGATGATGTCGCTTTGAATGCTGCTTACTGAACACAAAAGAAGTCCGGAATTCAAATAAGTTTAAAAAACATTGAAGTGCCCGTGTAACAGATGAGTTCTCGTCTGAATCCTTGATACTCCGAAAGAGTTCCAGTTTGTACACGAAGTGCGTCCAGTTTTTGCCGTGACCCTCTATACTCTTTCGCACATGCTATGCGGGTGAAATGATGATACCATGCCAAGTTTCAACATTTTCAGAATTCATTTTGTAGTGATTTTCAATTTCACGATCATTTAGCTCTCCAAACAATTAGGTAAATGACCGAAAAACAACAAATGATGTCAGAACATGTTGGAAATTGTTGACGTCGCTTTGAATCCTGCATACTGAACACAAAAGAAGTCCGGAGTTCAAATAAGTTTAAAAAACATTGAAGTGCCCGTGTAACAGATGAGTTCTCGTCCGAAACCCTGATACTCCGAAAGAGTTTGTCCAGTTTGTAAACGAAGTGCGTCCAGTTTTTGCCGTGACCGTCTCTACTCTTTTGTACATGCTATGCGGGTGAAATCATGATACCATGCCAAGTTTCAAAATTTTCAGAATTCATTTTGTACTGATTTTCAATTTCACGGTCATTTAGCTCTCTAAACAATTAGGTAAATGACCAAAAAACAACAAATGATGTCAGAACATGTTGGAAATTGATAACGTCGCTTTGAATGCTCCATACTGAACACAAAAGATGTACGGAGTTCAAATAAGTTTAAAAAACATTGAAGTTCCCGTGTAACAGATGAGTTCTCGTCTGAATCCTTGATACTCCGAAAGAGTTCCAGTTTGTACACGAAGTGCGTCCAGTTTTTGCCGTGACCCTCTCTACTCTTTCCCACATGCTATGCGGGTGAAATGATGATACCATGCCAAGTTTCAACATTTTCAGAATTCATTTTGTAGTGATTTTCAATTTCACGGTCATTTAGCTCTCCAAACAATTAGGTAAATGACCGAAAAACAACAAATGATGTCAGAACATGTTTGAAATTGTTGAAGTCACTTTGAATCCTGCATACTGAACACAAAAGAAGTCCGGAGTTCAAATAAGTTTAAAAAACATTGAAGTGCCCGTGTAACAGATGAGTTCTCGTCCGGAACCCTGATACTCCGAAAGAGTTTGTCCAGTTTGTAAACGAAGTGCGTCTAGTTTTTGCCGTGACCGTCTCTACTCTTTCGTACATGCTATGCGGGTGAAATGATGATACCATGCCAAGTTTCAACATTTTCAGAATTCATTTTGTAGTGATTTTCAATTTCACGGTCATTTAGCTCTCTAAACAATTAGGTAAATGACCAAAAAACAACAAATGATGTCAGAACATGTTGGAAATTGATAACATCGCTTTGAATGCTCCATACTGAACACAAAAGAAGTCCGGAGTTCAAATAAGTTTAAAAAACATTGAAGTGCCCGTGTAACAGATGAGTTCTCGTCGGAAACCCTGATACTGCGAAAGAGTTTGTCCAGTTTGTACACGAAGTGCGTCCAGTTTTTGCCGTGACCCTCTCTACTCTTTCGCACATGCTATACGGGTGAAATGATGATACCACGTCAAGTTTCAACATTTTCAGAATTCATTTTGTAGTGATTTTCAATTTCACGGTCATTTAGCTCTCTAAACAATTAGGTAAATGAACGAAAAACAACAAATGATGTCAGAACATGTTGGAAATTGTTGACGTCGCTTTGAATGCTGCATACTGAACACAAAAGAACTCCGGAGTTCAAATAAGTTTAAAAAACATTGAAGTGCCCGTGTAACAGATGAGTTCTCGTCCGAAACCCTGATACTCCGAAAGAGTTTGTCCAGTTTGTACACGAAGTGCGTCCAGTTTTTGCCGTGACCGTCTCAAACTCTTTCGTACATGCTATGCGGGTAAAATGATGATACATGCCAAGTTTCAAAATTTTCAGAATTCATTTTGTAGTGATTTTCAATTTCACGGTCATTTAGCTCTCTAAGCAATTAGGTAAATGACCGAAAAACAACAAATGATGTCAGAACATGTTGGAAATTGATGACGTCGCTTTGAATGCTGCATACTGAACACAAAAGAACTCCGGAGTTCAAATAAGTTTAAAAAACATTGAAGTACCCGTGTAACAGATGAGTTCTCGTCCGAAACCCTGATACTCCGAAAGAGTTTGTCCAGTTTGTACACGAAGTGCGTCCAGTTTTTGCCGTGACCCTCTCTACTCTTTCGCACATGCTATGCGGGTGAAATGATGATACCATGCCAAGTTTCAACATTTTCAGAATTCATTTTGTAGTGATTTTCAATTTCACGGTCATTTAGCTCTCCAAACAATTAGGTAAATGACCGAAAAACAACAAATGATGTCAGAACATGTTTGAAATTGTTGAAGTCACTTTGAATCCTGCATACTGAACACAAAAGAAGTCCGGAGTTCAAATAAGTTTAAAAAACAGTGAAGTGCCAGTGTAACAGATGAGTTCTCGTCCGAAACCCTGATACTCCGAAAGAGTTTGTCCAGTTTGTAAACGAAGTGCGTCCAGTTTTTGCCGTGACCGTCTCTACTCTTTCGTAGATGCTATGCGGGTGAAATGATGATACCATGCCAGGTTTCAACATTTTCAGAATTCATTTTGTAGTGATTTTCAATTTCACGGTCATTTAGCTGTCTAAACAATTAGGTAAATGACCAAAAAACAACAAATGATGTCAGAACATGTTGGAAATTGATAACGTCGCTTTGAATGCTCCATACTGAACACAAAAGAAGTCCGGAGTTCAAATAAGTTTAAAAAATATTGAAGTGCCCGTGTAACAGATGAGTTCTCGTCCGAAACCCTGATACTCCGAAAGAGTTTGTCCAGTTTGTACACGAAGTGCGTCCAGTTTTTGCCGTCACCCTCTCTACTCTTTCGCACATGCTATACGGGTGAAATGATGATACCATGTCAAGTTTCAACATATTCAGAATTCATTTTGTAGTGATTTTCAATTTCACGGTCATTTAGCTCTCTAAACAATTAGGTAAATGAACGAAAAACAACAAATGATGTCAGAACATGTTGGAAATTGTTGACGTCGCTTTGAATGCTGCATACTGAACACAAAAGAAGTCGGGAGTTAAAATAATTTTAAAAAACATTGAAGTGCCCGTGTAACAGATGAGTTCTCGTCCGAAACCCTGATACTCCGAAAGAGTTTGTCCAGTTTGTACACGAACTGCGTCCAATTTTTGCCGTAACCCTCTCTAGTCTTCGGCACATGCTATCCGGGTGAAATGATGATACCATGCCAAGTTTCAACATTTTCAGAATTCATTTTGTAGTGATTTTCAATTTCACGGTCATTTAGCTCTCTAAGCAATTAGGTAAATGACCGAAAAACAACAAATGATGTCAGAACATGTTGGAAATTGATCACGTCGCTTTGAATGCTGCATACTGAACACAAAAGAAGTCGGGAGTTAAAATAATTTTAAAAAACATTGAAGTGCCCGTGTAACAGATGAGTTCTCGTCCGAAACCCTGATACTCCGAAAGAGTTTGTCCAGTTTGTACACGAACTGCGTCCAATTTTTGCCGTAACCCTCTCTAGTCTTCGGCACATGCTATGCGGGTGAAATGATGATACCATGCCAAGTTTCAACATTTTCAGAATTCATTTTGTAGTGCTTTTCAATTTCACGGTCATTTAGCTCTCTAAACAATTAGGTAAATGACCGAAAAACAACAAATGATGTCAGAATATGTTGGAAATTGACGACGTCGCTTTCAATGCTGCATACTGAACACAAAAGAAGTCCGAAGTTCAAATAAGTTTAAAAACATTGAAGTGCCCGTGTAACAGATGAGTTCTCGTCCAAAACCCTGATACTCCGAAAGAGTTTGTCCAGTTTGTACACGAAGTGCATCCAGTTTTTGCCGTGACCCTCTCTACTCTTTCGCACGTGCTATGCGGGTGAAGTGATGATACCATGCCAAGTTTCAACATTTTCAGAATTCATTTTGTAGTGATTTTCAATTTCACGGTCATTTAGCTCTCTAAACAATTAGGTAAATGACCGAAAAACAACAAATGATGTCAGAACATGTTGGAAATTGACGACGTCGCTTTCAATGCTGCATACTGAACACAAAAGAAGTCCGGAGTTCAAATAAGTTTAAAAAACATTGAAGTGCCCGTGTAACAGATGAGTTCTTTTCCGAAACCCTGATACTCCGAAAGAGTTTGTCCAGTTTGTACACGAAGTCCGTCCACTTTTTGCCGTGACCCTCTCTACTCTTTCGCACATGCTATGCGGGTGAAATGATAATACCATGCAAAGTTTCAACATTTTCAGAATTCATTTTGTAGTGATTTTCAATTTCACGGTCATTTAGCTCTCTAAACAATTAGGTAAATGACCGAAAAATAACAAATGATGTCAGAACATGTTGGAAATTGATGATGTCGCTTTGAATGCTGCTTACTGAACACAAAAGAAGTCCGGAATTCAAATAAGTTTAAAAAACATTGAAGTGCCCGTGTAACAGATGAGTTCTCGTCTGAATCCTTGATACTCCGAAAGAGTTCCAGTTTGTACACGAAGTGCGTCCAGTTTTTGCCGTGACCCTCTATACTCTTTCGCACATGCTATGCGGGTGAAATGATGATACCATGCCAAGTTTCAACATTTTCAGAATTCATTTTGTAGTGATTTTCAATTTCACGATCATTTAGCTCTCCAAACAATTAGGTAAATGACCGAAAAACAACAAATGATGTCAGAACATGTTGGAAATTGTTGACGTCGCTTTGAATCCTGCATACTGAACACAAAAGAAGTCCGGAGTTCAAATAAGTTTAAAAAACATTGAAGTGCCCGTGTAACAGATGAGTTCTCGTCCGAAACCCTGATACTCCGAAAGAGTTTGTCCAGTTTGTAAACGAAGTGCGTCCAGTTTTTGCCGTGACCGTCTCTACTCTTTTGTACATGCTATGCGGGTGAAATCATGATACCATGCCAAGTTTCAAAATTTTCAGAATTCATTTTGTACTGATTTTCAATTTCACGGTCATTTAGCTCTCTAAACAATTAGGTAAATGACCAAAAAACAACAAATGATGTCAGAACATGTTGGAAATTGATAACGTCGCTTTGAATGCTCCATACTGAACACAAAAGATGTACGGAGTTCAAATAAGTTTAAAAAACATTGAAGTTCCCGTGTAACAGATGAGTTCTCGTCTGAATCCTTGATACTCCGAAAGAGTTCCAGTTTGTACACGAAGTGCGTCCAGTTTTTGCCGTGACCCTCTCTACTCTTTCCCACATGCTATGCGGGTGAAATGATGATACCATGCCAAGTTTCAACATTTTCAGAATTCATTTTGTAGTGATTTTCAATTTCACGGTCATTTAGCTCTCCAAACAATTAGGTAAATGACCGAAAAACAACAAATGATGTCAGAACATGTTTGAAATTGTTGAAGTCACTTTGAATCCTGCATACTGAACACAAAAGAAGTCCGGAGTTCAAATAAGTTTAAAAAACATTGAAGTGCCCGTGTAACAGATGAGTTCTCGTCCGGAACCCTGATACTCCGAAAGAGTTTGTCCAGTTTGTAAACGAAGTGCGTCTAGTTTTTGCCGTGACCGTCTCTACTCTTTCGTACATGCTATGCGGGTGAAATGATGATACCATGCCAAGTTTCAACATTTTCAGAATTCATTTTGTAGTGATTTTCAATTTCACGGTCATTTAGCTCTCTAAACAATTAGGTAAATGACCAAAAAACAACAAATGATGTCAGAACATGTTGGAAATTGATAACATCGCTTTGAATGCTCCATACTGAACACAAAAGAAGTCCGGAGTTCAAATAAGTTTAAAAAACATTGAAGTGCCCGTGTAACAGATGAGTTCTCGTCGGAAACCCTGATACTGCGAAAGAGTTTGTCCAGTTTGTACACGAAGTGCGTCCAGTTTTTGCCGTGACCCTCTCTACTCTTTCGCACATGCTATACGGGTGAAATGATGATACCACGTCAAGTTTCAACATTTTCAGAATTCATTTTGTAGTGATTTTCAATTTCACGGTCATTTAGCTCTCTAAACAATTAGGTAAATGAACGAAAAACAACAAATGATGTCAGAACATGTTGGAAATTGTTGACGTCGCTTTGAATGCTGCATACTGAACACAAAAGAACTCCGGAGTTCAAATAAGTTTAAAAAACATTGAAGTGCCCGTGTAACAGATGAGTTCTCGTCCGAAACCCTGATACTCCGAAAGAGTTTGTCCAGTTTGTACACGAAGTGCGTCCAGTTTTTGCCGTGACCGTCTCAAACTCTTTCGTACATGCTATGCGGGTAAAATGATGATACATGCCAAGTTTCAAAATTTTCAGAATTCATTTTGTAGTGATTTTCAATTTCACGGTCATTTAGCTCTCTAAGCAATTAGGTAAATGACCGAAAAACAACAAATGATGTCAGAACATGTTGGAAATTGATGACGTCGCTTTGAATGCTGCATACTGAACACAAAAGAACTCCGGAGTTCAAATAAGTTTAAAAAACATTGAAGTACCCGTGTAACAGATGAGTTCTCGTCCGAAACCCTGATACTCCGAAAGAGTTTGTCCAGTTTGTACACGAAGTGCGTCCAGTTTTTGCCGTGACCCTCTCTACTCTTTCGCACATGCTATGCGGGTGAAATGATGATACCATGCCAAGTTTCAACATTTTCAGAATTCATTTTGTAGTGATTTTCAATTTCACGGTCATTTAGCTCTCCAAACAATTAGGTAAATGACCGAAAAACAACAAATGATGTCAGAACATGTTTGAAATTGTTGAAGTCACTTTGAATCCTGCATACTGAACACAAAAGAAGTCCGGAGTTCAAATAAGTTTAAAAAACAGTGAAGTGCCAGTGTAACAGATGAGTTCTCGTCCGAAACCCTGATACTCCGAAAGAGTTTGTCCAGTTTGTAAACGAAGTGCGTCCAGTTTTTGCCGTGACCGTCTCTACTCTTTCGTAGATGCTATGCGGGTGAAATGATGATACCATGCCAGGTTTCAACATTTTCAGAATTCATTTTGTAGTGATTTTCAATTTCACGGTCATTTAGCTGTCTAAACAATTAGGTAAATGACCAAAAAACAACAAATGATGTCAGAACATGTTGGAAATTGATAACGTCGCTTTGAATGCTCCATACTGAACACAAAAGAAGTCCGGAGTTCAAATAAGTTTAAAAAATATTGAAGTGCCCGTGTAACAGATGAGTTCTCGTCCGAAACCCTGATACTCCGAAAGAGTTTGTCCAGTTTGTACACGAAGTGCGTCCAGTTTTTGCCGTCACCCTCTCTACTCTTTCGCACATGCTATACGGGTGAAATGATGATACCATGTCAAGTTTCAACATATTCAGAATTCATTTTGTAGTGATTTTCAATTTCACGGTCATTTAGCTCTCTAAACAATTAGGTAAATGAACGAAAAACAACAAATGATGTCAGAACATGTTGGAAATTGTTGACGTCGCTTTGAATGTTGCATACTGAACACAAAAGAACTCCGGAGTTCAAATAAGTTTAAAAAACATTGAAGTGCCCGTGTAACAGATGAGCTCTCGTCCGAAACCCTGATACTCCGAAAGAGTTTGTCCAGTTTTTACACGAAGTGCGTCCAGTTTTTGCCGTGACCGTCTCTACTCTTTCGTACATGCTATGCGGGTAAAATGATGATACCATGCCAAGTTTCAAAATTTTCAGAATTCATTTTGTAGTGATTTTCAATTTCACGGTCATTTAGCTCTCTAAGCAATTAGGTAAATGACCGAAAAACAACAAATGATGTCAGAACATGTTGGAAATTGATGACGTCGCTTTGAATGCTGCATACTGAACACAAAAGAACTCCGGAGTTCAAATAAGTTTAAAAAACATTGAAGTACCCGTGTAACAGATGAGTTCTCGTCCGAAACCCTGATACTCCGAAAGAGTTTGTCCAGTTTGTACACGAAGTGCGTCCAGTTTTTGCCGTGACCCTCTCTACTCTTTCGCACATGCTATGCGGGTGAAATGATGATACCATGCCATGTTTCAACATTTTCAGAATTCATTTTGTAGTGATTTCCAATTTCACGGTCATTTAGCTCTCTAAACAATTAGGTAAATGAACGAAAAACAACAAATGATGTCAGAACATGTTGGAAATTGTTGACGTCGCTTTGAATGTTGCATACTGAACACAAAAGAACTCCGGAGTTCAAATAAGTTTAAAAAACATTGAAGTGCCCGTGTAACAGATGAGCTCTCGTCCGAAACCCTGATACTCCGAAAGAGTTTGTCCAGTTTTTACACGAAGTGCGTCCAGTTTTTGCCGTGACCGTCTCTACTCTTTCGTACATGCTATGCGGGTAAAATGATGATACCATGCCAAGTTTCAAAATTTTCAGAATTCATTTTGTAGTGATTTTCAATTTCACGGTCATTTAGCTCTCTAAGCAATTAGGTAAATGACCGAAAAACAACAAATGATGTCAGAACATGTTGGAAATTGATGACGTCGCTTTGAATGCTGCATACTGAACACAAAAGAACTCCGGAGTTCAAATAAGTTTAAAAAACATTGAAGTACCCGTGTAACAGATGAGTTCTCGTCCGAAACCCTGATACTCCGAAAGAGTTTGTCCAGTTTGTACACGAAGTGCGTCCAGTTTTTGCCGTGACCCTCTCTACTCTTTCGCACATGCTATGCGGGTGAAATGATGATACCATGCCATGTTTCAACATTTTCAGAATTCATTTTGTAGTGATTTCCAATTTCACGGTCATTTAGCTCTCTAAACAATTAGGTAAATGAACGAAAAACAACAAATGATGTCAGAACATGTTGGAAATTGTTGACGTCGCTTTGAATGCTGCATACTGAACACAAAAGAACTCCGGAGTTCAAATAAGTTTAAAAAACATTGAAGTGCCCGTGTAACAGATGAGTTCTCGACCGAAACCCTGATACTCCGAAAGAGTTTGTCCAGTTTGTACACGAAGTGCGTCCAGTTTTTGCCGTGACCATCTCTACTCTTTCGTACATGCTATGCGGGTGAAATGATGATACCATGCCAAGTTTCAAAATTTTCAGAATTCATTTTGTAGTGATTTTCAATTTCACGGTCATTTAGCTCTCTAAGCAATTAGGTAAATGACCGAAAAACAACAAATGATGTCAGAACATGTTGGAAATTGATGACGTCGCTTTGAATGCTGCATACTGAACACAAAAGAACTCCGGAGTTCAAATAAGTTTAAAAAACGTTGAAGTACCCGTGTAACAGATGAGTTCTCGTCCGAAA
Organism: Triticum urartu; assembly: GCF_056163025.1. Taxonomy (NCBI): domain Eukaryota; kingdom Viridiplantae; phylum Streptophyta; class Magnoliopsida; order Poales; family Poaceae; genus Triticum; species Triticum urartu. The sequence goes on along the minus strand of NC_141875.1, from coordinate 717,853,693 downwards.
CCCTGATACTCTGAAAGAGTTTGTCCAGTTTGTACACGAAGTGCGTCCAGTTTTTGCCGTGACCCTCTCTACTCTTTCGCACATGCTATGCGGGTGAAATGATGATACCATGCCAAGTTTCAACATTTTCAGAATTCATTTTGTAGTGATTTTCAATTTCACGGTCATTTAGCTCTCCAAACAATTAGGTAAATGACCGAAAAACAACAAATGATGTCAGAACATGTTTGAAATTGTTGAAGTCACTTTGAATCCTGCATACTGAACACAAAAGAAGTCCGGAGTTCAAATAAGTTTAAAAAACAGTGAAGTGCCCGTGTAACAGATGAGTTCTCGTCCGAAACCCTGATACTCCGAAAGAGTTTGTCCAGTTTGTAAACGAAGTGCGTCTAGTTTTTGCCGTGACCGTCTCTACTCTTTCGTACATGCTATGTGGGTGAAATGATGATACCATGCCAAGTTTCACCATTTTCAGAATTCATTTTGTAGTGATTTTCAATTTCACGGTCATTTAGCTCTCTAAACAATTAGGTAAATGACCAAAAAACAACAAATGATGTCAGAACATGTTGGAAATTGATAACGTCGCTTTGAATGCTCCATACTGAACACAAAAGAAGTCCGGAGTTCAAATAAGTTTAAAAAATATTGAAGTGCCCGTGTAACAGATGAGTTCTCGTCCGAAACCCTGATACTCCGAAAGAGTTTGTCCAGTTTGTACACGAAGTGCGTCCAGTTTTTGCCGTCACCCTCTCTACTCTTTCGCACATGCTATACGGGTGAAATGATGATACCATGTCAAGTTTCAACATTTTCAGAATTCATTTTGTAGTGATTTTCAATTTCACGGTCATTTAGCTCTCTAAACAATTAGGTAAATGAACGAAAAACAACAAATGATGTCAGAACATGTTGGAAATTGTTGACGTCGCTTTGAATGCTGCATACTGAACACAAAAGAACTCCGGAGTTCAAATAAGTTTAAAAAACATTGAAGTGCCCGTGTAACCGATGAGTTCTCGTCCGAAACCCTGATACTCCGAAAGAGTTTGTCCAGTTTGTACACGAAGTGCGTCCAGTTTTTGCCGTGACCGTCTCTACTCTTTCGTACATGCTATGCGGGTAAAATGATGATACCATGCCAAGTTTCAAAATTTTCAGAATTCATTTTGTAGTGATTTTCAATTTCACGGTCATTTAGCTCTCTAAGCAATTAGGTAAATGACCGAAAAACAACAAATGATGTCAGAACATGTTGGAAATTGATGACGTCGCTTTGAATGCTGCATACTGAACACAAAAGAACTCCGGAGTTCAAATAAGTTTAAAAAACATTGAAGTACCCGTGTAACAGATGAGTTCTCGCCCGAAACCCTGATACTCCGAAAGAGTTTGTCCAGTTTGTACATGAAGTGCGTCCAGTTTTTGCCGTGACCCTCTCTACTCTTTCGCACATGCTATGCGGGTGAAATGATGATACCATGCCAAGTTTCAACATTTTCAGAATTCATTTTGTAGTGATTTCCAATTTCACGGTCATTTAGCTCTCTAAACAATTAGGTAAATGAACGAAAAACAACAAATGATGTCAGAACATGTTGGAAATTGTTGACGTCGCTTTGAATGCTGCATACTGAACACAAAAGAACTCCGGAGTTCAAATAAGTTTAAAAAACATTGAAGTGCCCGTGTAACAGATGAGTTCTCGTCCGAAACCCTGATACTCCGAAAGAGTTTGTCCAGTTTGTACACGAAGTGCGTCCAGTTTTTGCCGTGACCGTCTCTACTCTTTCGTACATGCTATGCGGGTGAAATGATGATACCATGCCAAGTTTCAAAATTTTCAGAATTCATTTTGTAGTGATTTTCAATTTCACGGTCATTTAGCTCTCTAAGCAATTAGGTAAATGACCGAAAAACAACAAATGATGTCAGAACATGTTGGAAATTGATGACGTCGCTTTGAATGCTGCATACTGAACACAAAAGAACTCGGGAGTTCAAATAAGTTTAAAAAACATTGAAGTACCCGTGTAACAGATGAGTTCTCGTCCGAAACCCTGATACTCCGAAAGAGTTTGTCCAGTTTGTACACGAAGTGCGTCCAGTTTTTGCCGTGACCCTCTCTACTCTTTCGCACATGCTATGCGGGTGAAATGATGATACCATGCCAAGTTTCAACATTTTCAGAATTCATTTTGTAGTGATTTTCAATTTCACGGTCATTTAGCTCTCTAAACAATTAGGTAAATGAACGAAAAACAACAAATGATGTCAGAACATGTTGGAAATTGTTGACGTCGCTTTGAATGCTGCATACTGAACACAAAAGAACTCCGGAGTTCAAATAAGTTTAAAAAACATTGAAGTGCCCGTGTAACAGATGAGTTCTCGTCCGAAACCCTGATACTCCGAAAGAGTTTGTCCAGTTTGTACACGAAGTGCGTCCAGTTTTTGCCGTGACCATCTCTACTCTTTCGTACATGCTATGCGGGTGAAATGATGATACCATGCCAAGTTTCAAAATTTTCAGAATTCATTTTGTAGTGATTTTCAATTTCACGGTCATTTAGCTCTCTAAGCAATTAGGTAAATGACCGAAAAACAACAAATGATGTCAGAACATGTTGGAAATTGATGACGTCGCTTTGAATGCTGCATACTGAACACAAAAGAACTCCGGAGTTCAAATAAGTTTAAAAAACATTGAAGTACCCGTGTAACAGATGAGTTCTCGTCCGAAACCCTGATACTCTGAAAGAGTTTGTCCAGTTTGTACACGAAGTGCGTCCAGTTTTTGCCGTGACCCTCTCTACTCTTTCGCACATGCTATGCGGGTGAAATGATGATACCATGCCAAGTTTCAACATTTTCAGAATTCATTTTGTAGTGATTTTCAATTTCACGGTCATTTAGCTCTCCAAACAATTAGGTAAATGACCGAAAAACAACAAATGATGTCAGAACATGTTTGAAATTGTTGAAGTCACTTTGAATCCTGCATACTGAACACAAAAGAAGTCCGGAGTTCAAATAAGTTTAAAAAACAGTGAAGTGCCCGTGTAACAGATGAGTTCTCGTCCGAAACCCTGATACTCCGAAAGAGTTTGTCCAGTTTGTAAACGAAGTGCGTCTAGTTTTTGCCGTGACCGTCTCTACTCTTTCGTACATGCTATGTGGGTGAAATGATGATACCATGCCAAGTTTCACCATTTTCAGAATTCATTTTGTAGTGATTTTCAATTTCACGGTCATTTAGCTCTCTAAACAATTAGGTAAATGACCAAAAAACAACAAATGATGTCAGAACATGTTGGAAATTGATAACGTCGCTTTGAATGCTCCATACTGAACACAAAAGAAGTCCGGAGTTCAAATAAGTTTAAAAAATATTGAAGTGCCCGTGTAACAGATGAGTTCTCGTCCGAAACCCTGATACTCCGAAAGAGTTTGTCCAGTTTGTACACGAAGTGCGTCCAGTTTTTGCCGTCACCCTCTCTACTCTTTCGCACATGCTATACGGGTGAAATGATGATACCATGTCAAGTTTCAACATTTTCAGAATTCATTTTGTAGTGATTTTCAATTTCACGGTCATTTAGCTCTCTAAACAATTAGGTAAATGAACGAAAAACAACAAATGATGTCAGAACATGTTGGAAATTGTTGACGTCGCTTTGAATGCTGCATACTGAACACAAAAGAACTCCGGAGTTCAAATAAGTTTAAAAAACATTGAAGTGCCCGTGTAACCGATGAGTTCTCGTCCGAAACCCTGATACTCCGAAAGAGTTTGTCCAGTTTGTACACGAAGTGCGTCCAGTTTTTGCCGTGACCGTCTCTACTCTTTCGTACATGTTATGCGGGTAAAATGATGATACCATGCCAAGTTTCAAAATTTTCAGAATTCATTTTGTAGTGATTTTCAATTTCACGGTCATTTAGCTCTCTAAGCAATTAGGTAAATGACCGAAAAACAACAAATGATGTCAGAACATGTTGGAAATTGATGACGTCGCTTTGAATGCTGCATACTGAACACAAAAGAACTCCGGAGTTCAAATAAGTTTAAAAAACATTGAAGTACCCGTGTAACAGATGAGTTCTCGCCCGAAACCCTGATACTCCGAAAGAGTTTGTCCAGTTTGTACATGAAGTGCGTCCAGTTTTTGCCGTGACCCTCTCTACTCTTTCGCACATGCTATGCGGGTGAAATGATGATACCATGCCAAGTTTCAACATTTTCAGAATTCATTTTGTAGTGATTTCCAATTTCACGGTCATTTAGCTCTCTAAACAATTAGGTAAATGAACGAAAAACAACAAATGATGTCAGAACATGTTGGAAATTGTTGACGTCGCTTTGAATGCTGCATACTGAACACAAAAGAACTCCGGAGTTCAAATAAGTTTAAAAAACATTGAAGTGCCCGTGTAACAGATGAGTTCTCGTCCGAAACCCTGATACTCCGAAAGAGTTTGTCCAGTTTGTACACGAAGTGCGTCCAGTTTTTGCCGTGACCGTCTCTACTCTTTCGTACATGCTATGCGGGTGAAATGATGATACCATGCCAAGTTTCAAAATTTTCAGAATTCATTTTGTAGTGATTTTCAATTTCACGGTCATTTAGCTCTCTAAGCAATTAGGTAAATGACCGAAAAACAACAAATGATGTCAGAACATGTTGGAAATTGATGACGTCGCTTTGAATGCTGCATACTGAACACAAAAGAACTCCGGAGTTCAAATAAGTTTAAAAAACATTGAAGTACCCGTGTAACAGATGAGTTCTCGTCCGAAACCCTGATACTCCGAAAGAGTTTGTCCAGTTTGTACACGAAGTGCGTCCAGTTTTTGCCGTGACCCTCTCTACTCTTTCGCACATGCTATGCGGGTGAAATGATGATACCATGCCAAGTTTCAACATTTTCAGAATTCATTTTGTAGTGATTTTCAATTTCACGGTCATTTAGCTCTCTAAACAATTAGGTAAATGAACGAAAAAGAACAAATGATGTCAGAACATGTTGGAAATTGTTGACGTCGCTTTGAATGCTGCATACTGAACACAAAAGAACTCCGGAGTTCAAATAAGTTTAAAAAACATTGAAGTGCCCGTGTAACAGATGAGTTCTCGTCCGAAACCCTGATACTCCGAAAGAGTTTGTCCAGTTTGTACACGAAGTGCGTCCAGTTTTTGCTGTGACCGTCTCTACTCTTTCGTACATGCTATGCGGGTGAAATGATGATAACATGCCAAGTTTCAACATTTTTAGAATTCATTTTGAAGTGATTTTCAATTTCACGGTCATTTAGCTCTCTAAACAATTAGGTAAATGACCCAAAAACAACAAATGATGTCAGAACATGTTGGAAATTGATAACGTCGCTTTGAATGCTCCATACTGAACACAAAAGAAGTCCGGAGTTCAAATAAGTTTAAAAAACATTGAAGTGGCCGTGTAACAGATGAGTTCTCGTCCGAAATCTTGATACTCCGAAAGAGTTTGTCCAGTTTGTACACGAAGTGCATCCAGTTTTTGCCGTCACCGTCTCTACTCTTTCGCACATGCTATGCAGGTGAAATGATGATACCATGCCAAGTTTCAACATTTTCAGAATTCATTTTGTAGTGATTTTCAATTTCACGGTCATTTAGCTCTCTAAACAATTAGGTAAATGACCGAAAAACAACAAATGATGTCAGAACATGTTGGAAATTGATGATGTCGCTTTGAATGCTGCTTACTGAACACAAAAGAAGTCCGGAGTTCAAATAAGTTTAAAAAACATTGAAGTGCCCGTGTAACAGATGAGTTCTCGTCCGAAACCCTGATACTCCGAAAGAGTTTGTCCAGTTTGTACACGAAGTGCGTCCAGTTTTTGCCGCGACCCTCTCTACTCTTTCGCACATGCTATGCGGGTGAAATGATGATACCATGCCAAGTTTCAACATTTTCAGAATTCATTTTGTAGTGATTTTCAATTTCACGGTCATTTAGCTCTCTAAACAATTAGGTAAATGACCCAAAAACAACAAATGATGTCAGAACATGTTGGAAATTGATAACGTCGCTTTGAATGCTCCATACTGAACGCAAAAGAAGTCCGGAGTTCAAATAAGTTTAAAAAACATTGAAGTGCCCGTGTAACAGATGACTTCTCGTCCGAAACCCTGATACTCCGAAAGAGTTTGTCCAGTTTGTACACGAAGTACGTCCAGTTTTTGCCGTGACCCTCTCTACACTTTCGCACATGCTATGCGGGTGAAATGATAATACCATGCAAAGTTTCAACATTTTCAGAATTCATTTTGTAGTGATTTTCAATTTCACGGTCATTTAGCTCTCTAAACAAATAGGTAAATGACCGAAAAACAACAAATGATGTCAGAACATGTTGGAAATTGATGATGTCGCTTTGAATGCTGCTTACTGAACACAAAAGAAGTCCGGAGTTCAAATAAGTTTAAAAAACATTGAAGTGCCCGTGTAACAGATGAGTTCTCGTCCGAAACCCTGATACTCCGAAAGAGTTTGTCCAGTTTGTACACGAACTGCGTCCAGTTTTTGCCGTGACCCTCTCTACTCTTTCGCACATGCTATGCGGGTGAAATGATGATACCATGCCAAGTTTCAACATTTTCAGAATTCATTTTGTAGTGATTTTCAATTTCACGGTCATTTAGCTCTCTAAACAATTAGGTAAATGAACGAAAAACAACAAATGATGTCAGAACATGTTGGAAATTGTTGACGTCACTTTGAATGCTGCATACTGAACACAAAAGAACTCCAGAGTTCAAATAAGTTTAAAAAACATTGAAGTGCCCGTGTAACAGATGAGTTCTCATCCGAAACCCTGATACTCCGAAAGAGTTTGTCAAGTTTGTACACGAAGTGCCTCCAGTTTTTGCCGGGACCGTCTCTACTCTTTCGTACATGCTATGCGGGTGAAATGATGATACCATGCCAAGTTTCAACATTTTCAGAATTCATTTTGTAGTGATTTTCAATTTCACGGTCATTTAGCTCTCTAAACAATTAGGTAAATGACCAAAAAACAACAAATGATGTCAGAACATGTTGGAAATTGATAACGTCGCTTTGAATGCTGCATACTGAACACAAAAGAAGTCCGGAGTTCAAATAAGTTTAAAAAACATTGAAGTGCCCGTGTAACAGATGAGTTCTCGTCCGAAACCCTGATACTCCGAAAGAGTTTGTCCAGTTTGTACACGAAGTGCGTCCAGTTTTTGCCGTGACCCTCTCTACTCTTTCGCACATGCTATGCGGGTGAAATGATGATACCATGCCAAGTTTCAACATTTTCAGAATTCATTTTGTAGTGATTTTCAATTTCACGGTCATTTAGCTCTCTAAACAATTAGGTAAATGACCCAAAAACAACAAATTATGTCAGAACATGTTGGAAATTGATAACGTCGCTTTGAATGCTCCATACTGAACGCAAAAGAAGTCCGGAGTTCAAATAAGTTTAAAAAACATTGAAGTGCCCGTGTAACAGATGACTTCTCGTCCGAAACCCTGATACTCCGAAAGAGTTTGTCCAGTTTGTACACGAAGTACGTCCAGTTTTTGCCGTGACCCTCTCTACTCTTTCGCACATGCTATGCGGGTGAAATGATAATACCATGCAAAGTTTCAACATTTTCAGAATTCATTTTGTAGTGATTTTCAATTTCACGATCATTTAGCTCTCCAAACAATTAGGTAAATGACCGAAAAACAACAAATGATGTCAGAACATGTTGGAAATTGTTGACGTCGCTTTGAATCCTGCATACTGAACACAAAAGAAGTCCGGAGTTCAAATAAGTTTAAAAAACATTGAAGTGCCCGTGTAACAGATGAGTTCTCGTCCGAAACCCTGATACTCCGAAAGAGTTTGTCCAGTTTGTAAACGAAGTGCGTCCAGTTTTTGCCGTGACCGTCTCTACTCTTTTGTACATGCTATGCGGGTGAAATCATGATACCATGCCAAGTTTCAAAATTTTCAGAATTCATTTTGTAGTGATTTTCAATTTCACGGTCATTTAGCTCTCTAAGCAATTAGGTAAATGACCGAAAAACAACAAATGATGTCAGAACATGTTGGAAATTGATAACGTCGCTTTGAATGCTCCATACTGAACACAAAAGAAGTCCGGAGTTCAAATAAGTTTAAAAAACATTGAAGTGCCCGTGTAACAGATGAGTTCTCGTCCAAAATCTTGATACTCCGAAAGAGTTTGTCCAGTTTGTACACGAAGTGCATCCAGTTTTTGCCGTCACCGTCTCTACTCTTTCGCACATGCTATGCAGGTGAAATGATGATACCATGCCAAGTTTCAACATTTTCAGAATTCATTTTGTAGTGATTTTCAATTTCACGGTCATTTAGCTCTCTAAACAATTAGGTAAATGACCGAAAAACAACAAATGATGTCAGAACATGTTGGAAATTGATGATGTCGCTTTGAATGCTGCTTACTGAACACAAAAGAAGTCCGGAGTTCAAATAAGTTTAAAAAACATTGAAGTGCCCGTGTAACAGATGAGTTCTCGTCCGAAACCCTGATACTCCGAAAGAGTTTGTCCAGTTTGTACACGAAGTGCGTCCAGTTTTTGCCGTGACCCTCTCTACTCTTTCGCACATGCTATGCGGGTGAAATGATGATACCATGCCAAGTTTCAACATTTTCAGAATTCATTTTGTAGTGATTTTCAATTTCACGGTCATTTAGCTCTCTAAACAATTAGGTAAATGACCCAAAAACAACAAATGATGTCAGAACATGTTGGAAATTGATAACGTCGCTTTGAATGCTCCATACTGAACGCAAAAGAAGTCCGGAGTTCAAATAAGTTTAAAAAACATTGAAGTGCCCGTGTAACAGATGACTTCTCTTCCGAAACCCTGATACTCCGAAAGAGTTTGTCCAGTTTGTACACGAAGTACGTCCAGTTTTTGCCGTGACCCTCTCTACTCTTTCGCACATGCTATGCGGGTGAAATGATAATACCATGCAAAGTTTCAACATTTTCAGAATTCATTTTGTAGTGATTTTCAATTTCACGGTCATTTAGCTCTCTAAACAATTAGGTAAATGAACGAAAAACAACAAATGATGTCAGAACATGTTGGAAATTGTTGACGTCGCTTTGAATGCTGCATACTGAACACAAAAGAACTCCGGAGTTCAAATAAGTTTAAAAAACATTGAAGTGCCCGTGTAACAGATGAGTTCTCGTCCGAAACCCTGATACTCCGAAAGTGTTTGTCCAGTTTGTACACGAAGTGCGTCCAGTTTTTGCCGTGACCGTCTCTACTTTTTCGTACATGCTATGCGGGTAAAATGTTGATACCATGCCAAGTTTCAAAATTTTCAGAATTCATTTTGTAGTGATTTTCAATTTCACGGTCATTTAGCTCTCTAAGCAATTAGGTAAATGACCGAAAAACAACAAATGATGTCAGAACATGTTGGAAATTGATGACGTCGCTTTGAATGTTGCATACTGAACACAAAAGAACTCCGGAGTTCAAATAAGTTTAAAAAACATTGAAGTGCCCGTGTAACAGATGAGTTCTCGTCCGAAACCCTGATACTCCGAAAGAGTTTGTCCAGTTTGTACATGAAGTGCGTCCAGTTTTTGCCGTGACCGTCTCTACTCTTTCGTACATGCTATGCGGGTGAAATGATGATACCATGCCAAGTTTCAAAATTTTCAGAATTCATTTTGTAGTGATTTTCAATTTCACGGTCATTTAGCTCTCTAAGCAATTAGGTAAATGACCGAAAAACAACAAATGATGTCAGAACATGTTGGAAATTGATGACGTCGCTTTGAATGCTGCATACTGAACACAAAAGAACTCCGGAGTTCAAATAAGTTTAAAAAACATTGAAGTACCCGTGTAACAGATGAGTTCTCGTCCGAAACCCTGATACTCCGAAAGAGTTTGTCCAGTTTGTACACGAAGTGCGTCCAGTTTTTGCCGTGACCCTCTCTACTCTTTCGCACATGCTATGCGGGTGAAATGATGATACCATGCCAAGTTTCAACATTTTCAGAATTCATTTTGTAGTGATTTTCAATTTCACGGTCATTTAGCTCTCTAAACAATTAGGTAAATGAACGAAAAAGAACAAATGATGTCAGAACATGTTGGAAATTGTTGACGTCGCTTTGAATGCTGCATACTGAACACAAAAGAACTCCGGAGTTCAAATAAGTTTAAAAAACATTGAAGTGCCCGTGTAACAGATGAGTTCTCGTCCGAAACCCTGATACTCCGAAAGAGTTTGTCCAGTTTGTACACGAAGTGCGTCCAGTTTTTGCTGTGACCGTCTCTACTCTTTCGTACATGCTATGCGGGTGAAATGATGATAACATGCCAAGTTTCAACATTTTTAGAATTCATTTTGTAGTGATTTTCAATTTCACGGTCATTTAGCTCTCTAAACAATTAGGTAAATGACCCAAGAACAACAAATGATGTCAGAACATGTTGGAAATTGATAACGTCGCTTTGAATGCTCCATACTGAACACAAAAGAAGTCCGGAGTTCAAATAAGTTTAAAAAACATTGAAGTGGCCGTGTAACAGATGAGTTCTCGTCCGAAATCTTGATACTCCGAAAGAGTTTGTCCAGTTTGTACACGAAGTGCATCCAGTTTTTGCCGTCACCGTCTCTACTCTTTCGCACATGCTATGCAGGTGAAATGATGATACCATGCCAAGTTTCAACATTTTCAGAATTCATTTTGTACTGATTTTCAATTTCACGGTCATTTAGCTCTCTAAACAATTAGGTAAATGACCGAAAAACAACAAATGATGTCAGAACATGTTGGAAATTGATGATGTCGCTTTGAATGCTGCTTACTGAACACAAAAGAAGTCCGGAGTTCAAATAAGTTTAAAAAACATTGAAGTGCCCGTGTAACAGATGAGTTCTCGTCCGAAACCCTGATACTCCGAAAGAGTTTGTCCAGTTTGTACACGAAGTGCGTCCAGTTTTTGCCGCGACCCTCTCTACTCTTTCGCACATGCTATGCGGGTGAAATGATGATACCATGCCAAGTTTCAACATTTTCAGAATTCATTTTGTAGTGATTTTCAATTTCACGGTCATTTAGCTCTCTAAACAATTAGGTAAATGACCCAAAAACAACAAATGATGTCAGAACATGTTGGAAATTGATAACGTCGCTTTGAATGCTCCATACTGAACGCAAAAGAAGTCCGGAGTTCAAATAAGTTTAAAAAACATTGAAGTGCCCGTGTAACAGATGACTTCTCGTCCGAAACCCTGATACTCCGAAAGAGTTTGTCCAGTTTGTACACGAAGTACGTCCAGTTTTTGCCGTGACCCTCTCTACTCTTTCGCACATGCTATGCGGGTGAAATGATAATACCATGCAAAGTTTCAACATTTTCAGAATTCACTTTGTAGTGATTTTCAATTTCACGGTCATTTAGCTCTCTAAACAAATAGGTAAATGACCGAAAAACAACAAATGATGTCAGAACATGTTGGAAATTGATGATGTCGCTTTGAATGCTGCTTACTGAACACAAAAGAAGTCCGGAGTTCAAATAAGTTTAAAAAACATTGAAGTGCCCGTGTAACAGATGAGTTCTCGTCCGAAACCCTGATACTCCAAAAGAGTTTGTCCAGTTTGTACACGAAGTGCGTCCAGTTTTTGCCGTGACCCTCTCTACTCTTTCGCACATGCTATGCGGGTGAAATGATGATACCATGCCAAGTTTCAACATTTTCAGAATTCATTTTGTAGTGATTTTCAATTTCACGGTCATTTAGCTCTCTAAACAATTAGGTAAATGAACGAAAAACAACAAATGATGTCAGAACATGTTGGAAATTGTTGACGTCGCTTTGAATGCTGCATACTGAACACAAAAGAACTCCGGAGTTCAAATAAGTTTAAAAAACATTGAAGTGCCCGTGTAACAGATGAGTTCTCGTCCGAAACCCTGATACTCCGAAAGAGTTTGTCCAGTTTGTACATGAAGTGCGTCCAGTTTTTGCCGTGACCGTCTCTACTCTTTCGTACATGCTATGCGGGTGAAATGATGATACCATGCCAAGTTTCAAAATTTTCAGAATTCATTTTGTAGTGATTTTCAATTTCACGGTCATTTAGCTCTCTAAGCAATTAGGTAAATGACCGAAAAACAACAAATGATGTCAGAACATGTTGGAAATTGATGACGTCGCTTTGAATGCTGCATACTGAACACAAAAGAACTCCGGAGTTCAAATAAGTTTAAAAAACATTGAAGTACCCGTGTAACAGATGAGTTCTCGTCCGAAACCCTGATACTCCGAAAGAGTTTGTCCAGTTTGTACACGAAGTGCGTCCAGTTTTTGCCGTGACCCTCTCTACTCTTTCGCACATGCTATACGGGTGAAATGATGATACCATGCCAAGTTTCAACATTTTCAGAATTCATTTTGTAGTGATTTTCAATTTCACGGTCATTTAGCTCTCTAAACAATTAGGTAAATGAACGAAAAAGAACAAATGATGTCAGAACATGTTGGAAATTGTTGACGTCGCTTTGAATGCTGCATACTGAACACAAAAGAACTCCGGAGTTCAAATAAGTTTAAAAAACATTGAAGTGCCCGTGTAACAGATGAGTTCTCGTCCGAAACCCTGATACTCCGAAAGAGTTTGTCCAGTTTGTACACGAAGTGCGTCCAGTTTTTGCTGTGACCGTCTCTACTCTTTCGTACATGCTATGCGGGTGAAATGATGATAACATGCCAAGTTTCAACATTTTTAGAATTCATTTTGTAGTGATTTTCAATTTCACGGTCATTTAGCTCTCTAAACAATTAGGTAAATGACCCAAGAACAACAAATGATGTCAGAACATGTTGGAAATTGATAACGTCGCTTTGAATGCTCCATACTGAACACAAAAGAAGTCCGGAGTTCAAATAAGTTTAAAAAACATTGAAGTGCCCGTGTAACAGATGACTTCTCGTCCGAAACCCTGATACTCCGAAAGAGTTTGTCCAGTTTGTACACGAAGTACGTCCAGTTTTTGCCGTGACCCTCTCTACTCTTTCGCACATGCTATGCGGGTGAAATGATAATACCATGCAAAGTTTCAACATTTTCAGAATTCATTTTGTAGTGATTTTCAATTTCACGGTCATTTAGCTCTCTAAACAAATAGGTAAATGACCGAAAAACAACAAATGATGTCAGAACATGTTGGAAATTGATGATGTCGCTTTGAATGCTGCTTACTGAACACAAAAGTAGTCCGGAGTTCAAATAAGTTTAAAAAACATTGAAGTGCCCGTGTAACAGATGAGTTCTCGTCCGAAACCCTGATACTCCGAAAGAGTTTGTCCAGTTTGTACACGAAGTGCGTCCAGTTTTTGCCGCGACCCTCTCTACTCTTTCGCACATGCTATGCGGGTGAAATGATGATACCATGCCAAGTTTCAACATTTTCAGAATTCATTTTGTAGTGATTTTCAATTTCACGGTCATTTAGCTCTCTAAACAATTAGGTAAATGACCCAAAAACAACAAATGATGTCAGAACATGTTGGAAATTGATAACGTCGCTTTGAATGCTCCATACTGAACGCAAAAGAAGTCCGGAGTTCAAATAAGTTTAAAAAACATTGAAGTGCCCGTGTAACAGATGACTTCTCGTCCGAAACCCTGATACTCCGAAAGAGTTTGTCCAGTTTGTACACGAAGTACGTCCAGTTTTTGCCGTGACCCTCTCTACTCTTTCGCACATGCTATGCGGGTGAAATGATAATACCATGCAAAGTTTCAACATTTTCAGAATTCATTTTGTAGTGATTTTCAATTTCACGGTCATTTAGCTCTCTAAGCAATTAGGTAAATGACCGAAAAACAACAAATGATGTCAGAACATGTTGGAAATTGATGACGTCGCTTTGAATGTTGCATACTGAACACAAAAGAACTCCGGAGTTCAAATAAGTTTAAAAAACATTGAAGTGCCCGTGTAACAGATGAGTTCTCGTCCGAAACCCTGATACTCCGAAAGAGTTTGTCCAGTTTGTACATGAAGTGCGTCCAGTTTTTGCCGTGACCGTCTCTACTCTTTCGTACATGCTATGCGGGTGAAATGATGATACCATGCCAAGTTTCAAAATTTTCAGAATTCATTTTGTAGTGATTTTCAATTTCACGGTCATTTAGCTCTCTAAGCAATTAGGTAAATGACCGAAAAACAACAAATGATGTCAGAACATGTTGGAAATTGATGACGTCGCTTTGAATGCTGCATACTGAACACAAAAGAACTCCGGAGTTCAAATAAGTTTAAAAAACATTGAAGTACCCGTGTAACAGATGAGTTCTCGTCCGAAACCCTGATACTCCGAAAGAGTTTGTCCAGTTTGTACACGAAGTGCGTCCAGTTTTTGCCGTGACCCTCTCTACTCTTTCGCACATGCTATGCGGGTGAAATGATGATACCATGCCAAGTTTCAACATTTTCAGAATTCATTTTGTAGTGATTTTCAATTTCACGGTCATTTAGCTCTCTAAACAATTAGGTAAATGAACGAAAAAGAACAAATGATGTCAGAACATGTTGGAAATTGTTGACGTCGCTTTGAATGCTGCATACTGAACACAAAAGAACTCCGGAGTTCAAATAAGTTTAAAAAACATTGAAGTGCCCGTGTAACAGATGAGTTCTCGTCCGAAACCCTGATACTCCGAAAGAGTTTGTCCAGTTTGTACACGAAGTGCGTCCAGTTTTTGCTGTGACCGTCTCTACTCTTTCGTACATGCTATGCGGGTGAAATGATGATAACATGCCAAGTTTCAACATTTTTAGAATTCATTTTGTAGTGATTTTCAATTTCACGGTCATTTAGCTCTCTAAACAATTAGGTAAATGACCCAAAAACAACAAATGATCTCAGAACATGTTGGAAATTGATAACGTCGCTTTGAATGCTCCATACTGAACACAAAAGAAGTCCGGAGTTCAAATAAGTTTAAAAAACATTGAAGTGGCCGTGTAACAGATGAGTTCTCGTCCGAAATCTTGATACTCCGAAAGAGTTTGTCCAGTTTGTACACGAAGTGCATCCAGTTTTTGCCGTCACCGTCTCTACTCTTTCGCACATGCTATGCAGGTGAAATGATGATACCATGCCAAGTTTCAACATTTTCAGAATTCATTTTGTAGTGATTTTCAATTTCACGGTCATTTAGCTCTCTAAACAATTAGGTAAATGAACGAAAAAGAACAAATGATGTCAGAACATGTTGGAAATTGTTGACGTCGCTTTGAATGCTGCATACTGAACACAAAAGAACTCCGGAGTTCAAATAAGTTTAAAAAACATTGAAGTGCCCGTGTAACAGATGAGTTCTCGTCCGAAACCCTGATACTCCGAAAGAGTTTGTCCAGTTTGTACACGAAGTGCGTCCAGTTTTTGCTGTGACCGTCTCTACTCTTTCGTACATGCTATGCGGGTGAAATGATGATAACATGCCAAGTTTCAACATTTTTAGAATTCATTTTGTAGTGATTTTCAATTTCACGGTCATTTAGCTCTCTAAACAATTAGCTAAATGACCCAAAAACAACAAATGATGTCAGAACATGTTGGAAATTGATAACGTCGCTTTGAATGCTCCATACTGAACACAAAAGAAGTCCGGAGTTCAAATAAGTTTAAAAAACATTGAAGTGGCCGTGTAACAGATGAGTTCTTGTCCGAAATCTTGATACTCCGAAAGAGTTTGTCCAGTTTGTACACGAAGTGCATCCAGTTTTTGCCGTCACCGTCTCTACTCTTTCGCACATGCTATGCAGGTGAAATGATGATACCATGCCAAGTTTCAACATTTTCAGAATTCATTTTGTAGTGATTTTCAATTTCACGGTCATTTAGCTCTCTAAACAATTAGGTAAATGACCGAAAAACAACAAATGATGTCAGAACATGTTGGAAATTGATGATGTCGCTTTGAATGCTGCTTACTGAACACAAAAGAAGTCCGGAGTTCAAATAAGTTTAAAAAACATTGAAGTGCCCGTGTAACAAATGAGTTCTCGTCCGAAACCCTGATACTCCGAAAGAGTTTGTCCAGTTTGTACACGAAGTGCGTCCAGTTTTTGCCGCGACCCTCTCTACTCTTTCGCACATGCTATGCGGGTGAAATGATGATACCATGCCAAGTTTCAACATTTTCAGAATTCATTTTGTAGTGATTTTCAATTTCACGGTCATTTAGCTCTCTAAACAATTAGGTAAATGACCCAAAAACAACAAATGATGTCAGAACATGTTGGAAATTGATAACGTCGCTTTGAATGCTCCATACTGAACGCAAAAGAAGTCCGGAGTTCAAATAAGTTTAAAAAACATTGAAGTGCCCGTGTAACAGATGACTTCTCGTCCGAAACCCTGATACTCCGAAAGAGTTTGTCCAGTTTGTACATGAAGTACGTCCAGTTTTTGCCGTGACCCTCTCTATTCTTTCGCACATGCTATGTGGGTGAAATGATAATACCATGCAAAGTTTCAACATTTTCAGAATTCATTTTGTAGTGATTTTCAATTTCACGGTCATTTAGCTCTCTAAACAAATAGGTAAATGACCGAAAAACAACAAATGATGTCAGAACATGTTGGAAATTGATGATGTCGCTTTGAATGCTGCTTACTGAACACAAAAGAAGTCCGGAGTTCAAAAAAGTTTAAAAAACATTGAAGTGCCCGTGTAACAGATGAGTTCTCGTCCGAAACCCTGATACTCCGAAAGAGTTTGTCCAGTTTGTACACGAAGTGCGTCCAGTTTTTGCCGTGACCGTCTCTACTCTTTCGTACATGCTATGCGGGTGAAATGATGATAACATGCCAAGTTTCAACATTTTCAGAATTCATTTTGTAGTGATTTTCAATTTCACGGTCATTTAGCTCTCTAAACAATTAGGTAAATGAACGAAAAACAACAAATGATGTCAGAACATGTTGGAAATTGATAACGTCTCTTTGAATGCTCCATACTGAACACAAAAGAAGTCCGGAGTTCAAATAAGTTTAAAAAACATTGAAGTGCCCGTGTAACAGATGAGTTCTCGTCCGAAACCTTGATACTCCGAAAGAGTTTGTCCAGTTTGTACACGAAGTGCGTCCAGTTTTTGCCGTGACCCTCTCTACTCTTTCGTACATGCTATGCGGGTGAAATGATGATACCATGCCAAGTTTCAACATTTTCAGAATTCATTTTGTAGTGATTTTCAATTTCACGGTCATTTAGCTCTCTAAACAATTAGGTAAATGAACGAAAAACAACAAATGATGTCAGAACATGTTGGAAATTGTTGACGTCGCTTTGAATGCTGCATACTGAACACAAAAGAACTCCGGAGTTCAAATAAGTTTAAAAAACATTGAAGTGCCCGTGTAACAGATGAGTTCTCGTCCGAAACCCTGATACTCCTAAAGAGTTTGTCCAGTTTGTACACGAAGTGCGTCCAGTTTTTGCCGTGACCCTCTCTACTCTTTTGTACATGCTATGCGGGTGAAATGATGATACCATGCCAAGTTTCAACATTTTCAGAATTCATTTTGTAGTGATTTTCAATTTCACGGTCATTTAGCTCTCTAAACAATTAGGTAAATGAACGAAAAACAACAAATGATGTCAGAACATGTTGGAAATTGTTGACGTCACTTTGAATGCTGCATACTGAACACAAAAGAACTCCGGAGTTCAAATAAGTTTAAAAAACATTGAAGTGCCCGTGTAACAGATGAGTTCTCGTCCGAAACCCTGATACTCCGAAAGAGTTTGTCAAGTTTGTACACGAAGTGCCTCCAGTTTTTGCCGTGACCCTCTCTACTCTTTCGCACATGCTATGCGGGTGAAATGATGATACCATGCCAAGTTTCAACATTTTCAGAATTCATTTTGTAGTGATTTTCAATTTCACGGTCATTTAGCTCTCCAAACAATTAGGTAAATGACAGAAAAACAACAAATGATGTCAGAACATGTTGGAAATTGTTGACGTCGCTTTGAATGCTGCATACTGAACACAAAAGAAGTCCAGAGTTCAAATAAGTTTAAAAAACATTGAAGTGCCCGTGTAACAGATGAGTTCTCGTCCGAAACCCTGATACTCCGAAAGAGTTTGTCCAGTTTGTACACGAAGTACGTCAGTTTTTGCCATGACCGTCACTACTCTTTCGTACATGCTATGCGGGTGAAATGATGATACCATGCCAAGTTTCAAAATTTTCAGAATTCATTTTGTAGTGATTTTCAATTTCAAGGTCATTTAGCTCTCTAAACAATTAGGTAAACGACCGAAAAACAACAAATGATGTCAGAACATGTTGGAAATTGATGATGTCGCTTTGAATGCTGCATACTGAACACAAAAGAAGTCCGGAGTTCAAATAAGTTTAAAAAACATTGGAGTGGCCGTGTAACAGATGAGTTCTCGTCCGAAACCCTGATACTCTGAAAGAGTTTGTCCAGTTTGTACACGAAGTGCGTCCAGTTTTTGCCGTGACCCTCTCTACTCTTTCGCACATGCTATGCGGGTGAAATGATGATACCATGCCAAGTTTCAACATTTTCAGAATTCATTTTGTAGTGATTTTCAATTTCACGGTCATTTAGCTCGTCATCAATTTCCAACATGTTCTGACATCATTCGTTGTTTTTTGGTCATTTACCTAATTGTTTAGAGAGCTAAATGACCATGAAATTAATAATCACTACAAAATGAATTCTGAAAATGTTGAAACTTGGCATGGTATCATCATTTCACCCGCATAGCATGTGCGAAAGAGTAGAGAGGGTCACTGCAAAAACTGGACGCACTTCGTGTACAAACTGGACAAACTCTTTCGGAGTATCAGGGTTTCGGACGAGAACTCATCTGTTACACGGCCACTTTAATGTTTTTTAAAGTTATTTGAACTCCGGAGTTCTTTTGTGTTTAGTATGCAGCATTCAAAGTGACATCATCAATTTCCAACATGTTGTGACACAATTTGTTGTTTTTCGGTCATTTACCTAATTGTTTAGAGAGCTAAATGATCGTGAAATTGAAAATCACTACAAAATGAATTCTGAAAATGTTGAAACTTGGCATGGTATCATCATTTCACCCGCATAGCATGTGTGAAAGAGTAGAGAGGGTCACGGCAAAAACTGGACGCACTTCGTGTACAAACTGGACAAACTCTTTCGGAGTATCAGGGTTTCGGACGAGAACTCATCTGTTACACGGCCACTTCAACGTTTTTTAAACTTATTTGAACTCCGGACTTCTTTTGTGCTCAGTATGCATCATTCAAAGCAACGTCATCAATTTCCAACATGTTCTTACATCAGTTGTTGTTTTTCGGCCATTTACCTAATTGTTTAGAGAGCTAAATGACCATGAAATTGAAAATCACTACAAAATGAATTCTCAAAATGTTGAAACTTGGCATGGTATCATCATTTCACTCGCGTAGCATGTGCGAAAGAGTAGAGAGGGTCACGACAAAAACTGGACGCACTTCGTGTACAAACTGGACAAACTCTTTCGGAGTATCTGGGTTTCGGACGAGAACTCATCTGTTACACGGCCACTTCAATGTTTTTGAAACTTATTTGAACTCCGGACTTCTTTTGTGCTTAGTATGCATCATTCAAAGCGACGTCATCAATTTCCAACATGTTCTTACATCATTTGTTGTTTTTCGGTCATTTACCTAATTGTTTAGAGAGCTAAATGACCGTGAAATTGAAAATCACTATAAAATGAATTCTGAAAATGTTGAAACTTGGCATGGTATCATCATTTCACCCGCATAATATGCGTGAAAGAGTAGAGAGGGTCACGGCAAAAACTGGACGCACTTCGTGTACAAACTGGACAAACTCTTTCGGAGTATCAGTGTTTCGGACAAGAACTCATCTGTTACACGGCCACTTCAATGTTTTTTAAACTATTTGAACTCCAGACTTCTTTTGTGTTCAGTATGCAGCATTCAAAGCGACGTCATCAATTTCCAACATGTTCTGACATCATTTGTTATTTTTCGGTCGTTTACCTAATTGTTTAGAGAGCTAAATGACCGTGAAATTGAAAATAACTACAAAATGAATTCTGAAAATGTTGAAACTTGGCATGGTATCATCATTTCACCCGCATAGCATGTGCGAAAGAGTAGAGAGGGTCACGGCAAAAACTGGACGCACTTCGTGTACAAACTGGACAAACTCTTTCGGAGTATCAGGGTTTCGGACGAGAACTCATCTGTTACACGGCCACTTCAATGTTTTTTAAACTTATTTGAACTCCGGATTTCTTTTGTGTTCAGTATGCAGCATTCAAAGTGACGTCATCAATTTCCAACATGTTCTGACATCATTTGTTGTTTTTCGGTCATTTACCTAATTGTTTAGAGAGCTAAATGATCGTGAAATTGAAAATCACTACAAAATGAATTCTGAAAATGTTAAACTTGGCATGGTATCATCATTTCACCCGCATAGCATGTGTGAAAGAGTAGAGAGGGTCACGACAAAAACTGGACGCACTTCGTGTACAAACTGGACAAACTCTTTCGGAGTATCAGGGTTTCGGACGAGAACTCATCTGTTACACGGCCACTTCAATGTTTTTTAAACTTATTTGAACTCCGGACTACGTTTGTGCTCAGTATGCATCATTCAAAGCGACATCATCAATTTCCAACATGTTCTGACATCATTTGTTGTTTTTCGGTCATTTACCTAATTGTTTAGAGAGCTAAATGAGCGTGAAATTGAAAATCACTACAAAATGAATTCTGAAAATGTTGAAACTTGGCATGGTATCATCATTTCACCCGCATAGCATGTGCAAAAGAGTAGAGAGGGTCACGGCAAAAACTGGACGCACTTCATGTACAAACTGGACAAACTCTTTCGGAGTATCAGGGTTTCGGACGAGAACTCATCTGTTACGCGGCCACTTCAATGTTTTTTAAACTTATTTGAAGTCCGGACTTCTTTTGTGTTCAGTATGCAGCATTCAAAGCGACGTCATCAATTTCCAACATGTTCTGACATCATTTGTTATTTTTCGGTCGTTTACCTAATTGTTTAGAGAGCTAAATGACCGTGAAATTGAAAATAACTACAAAATGAATTCTGAAAATGTTGAAACTTGGCATGGTATCATCATTTCACCCGCATAGCATGTGCGAAAGAGTAGAGAGGGTCACGGCATAAACTGGACGCACTTCGTGTACAAACTGGACAAACTCTTTCGGAGTATCAGGGTTTCGGACGAGAACTCATCTGTTACACGGCCACTTCAATGTTTTTTAAACTTATTTGAACTCCGGATTTCTTTTGTGTTCAGTATGCAGCATTCAAAGTGACGTCATCAATTTCCAACATGTTCTGACATCATTTGTTGTTTTTCGGTCATTTACCTAATTGTTTAGAGAGCTAAATGATCTTGAAATTGAAAATCACTACAAAATGAATTCTGAAAATGTTAAACTTGGCATGGTATCATCATTTCACCCGCATAGCATGTGTGAAAGAGTAGAGAGGGTCACGACAAAAACTGGACGCACTTCGTGTACAAACTGGACAAACTCTTTCGGAGTATCAGGGTTTCGGACGAGAACTCATCTGTTACACGGCCACTTCAATGTTTTTTAAACTTATTTGAACTCCGGACTTCGTTTGTGCTCAGTATGCATCATTCAAAGCGACATCATCAATTTCCAACATGTTCTGACATCATTTGTTGTTTTTCGGTCATTTACCTAATTGTTTAGAGAGCTAAATGAGCGTGAAATTGAAAATCACTACAAAATGAATTCTGAAAATGTTGAAACTTGGCATGGTATCATCATTTCACCCGCATAGCATGTGCGAAAGAGTAGAGAGG
The DNA here is from genome assembly GCF_056163025.1 of Triticum urartu. Taxonomy (NCBI): domain Eukaryota; kingdom Viridiplantae; phylum Streptophyta; class Magnoliopsida; order Poales; family Poaceae; genus Triticum; species Triticum urartu. The sequence continues at coordinate 717,831,735 of NC_141875.1, read as the reverse complement.
GTCACGGCAAAAACTGGACGCACTTCGTGTACAAACTGGACAAACTCTTTCGGAGTATCAGGGTTTCGGACGAGAACTCATCTGTTACACGGCCACTTCAATGTTTTTTAAACTTATTTGAACTCCGGACTTCGTTTGTGCTCAGTATGCATCATTCAAAGCGACATCATCAATTTCCAACATGTTCTGACATCATTTGTTGTTTTTCGGTCATTTACCTAATTGTTTAGAGAGCTAAATGAGCGTGAAATTGAAAATCACTACAAAATGAATTCTGAAAATGTTGAAACTTGGCATGGTATCATCATTTCACCCGCATAGCATGTGCGAAAGAGTAGAGAGGGTCACGGCAAAAACTGGACGCACTTCGTGTACAAACTGGACAAACTCTTTCGGAGTATCAGGGTTTCGGACGAGAACTCATCTGTTACACGGCCACTTCAATGTTTTCTAAACTTATTTGAACTCATGATTTCTTTTGTGTTCAGTATGCAGCATTCAAAGGGACGTCATCAATTTCCAACATGTTTTGACATCATTTGTTGTTTTTCGGTCATTTACCTAATTGTTTACAGAGCTAAATGACCGTGAAATTGAAAATCACTACAAAATGAATTCTGAAAATGTTGAAACTTGGCATGGTATCATCATTTCACCCGCATAGCATGTGCGAAAGAGTAGAGAGGGTCACGGCAAAAACTGGACGCACTTCGTGTACAAACTGGACAAACTCTTTCGGAGTATCAGGGTTTCGGACGAGAACTCATCTGTTACACGGCCACTTCAATGTTTTTTAAACTTATTTGAACTCATGATTTCTTTTGTCTTCAGTATGCAGCATTCAAAGGGACGTCATCAATTTCCAACATGTTTTGACATCATTTGTTGTTTTTCGGTCATTTACCTAATTGTTTACAGAGCTAAATGACCGTGAAATTGAAAATCACTACAAAATGAATTCTGAAAATGTTGAAACTTGGCATGGTATCATCATTTCACCCGCATAGCATGTGCGAAAGAGTAGAGAGGGTCACGGTAAATACTGGACGCAGTTCGTGTACAAACTGGACAAACTCTTTCGGAGTATTAGGGTTTCGGACGAGAACTCATCTGTTACACGGCCACTACAATGTTTTTTAAATTTATTTGAACTCCGGACTTCTTTTGTGTTCAGTATGCAGCATTCAAAGCGACATCATCAATTTCCAACATGTTCTGACATCATTTGTTGTTTTTCGGTCATTTACCTAATTGTTTAGAGAGCTAAATGAGCGTGAAATTGAAAATCACTACAAAATGAATTCTGAAAATGTTGAAACTTGGCATGGTATCATCATTTCACCCGCATAGCATGTGTGAAAGAGTAGAGAGGGTCACGGTAAAAACTGGACGCACTTCGTGTACAAACTGGACAAACTCTTTCGGAGTATCAGGGTTTCGAACGAGAACTCATCTGTTACACGGGCACTTCAATGTTTTTTAAACTTATTTGAACCCGGACTTCTTCTGTGTTTAGTATGCAGCATTCAAAGCGACAACATCAATTTCCAACATGTTCTGACATCATTTGTTGTTTTTCGGTCGTTTACCTAATTGTTTAGAGAGCTAAATGACCGTGAAATTGAAAATCACTACAAAATGAATTCTGAAAATGTTGAAACTTGGCATGGTATCATCATTTCACCCGCATAGCATGTGCGAAAGAGTACAGAGGGTCACAGCAAATACTGGACGCACTTCGTGTACAAACTGATCAAACTCATACGGAGTATCAGGGTTTCGGACGAGAACTCATCTGTTACACGGCCACTTCAATGTTTTTTAAACTTATTTGAACTCCGGATTTCTTTTGTGTTCAGTATGCATCATTCAAAGGGACGTCATCAATTTCCAACATGTTCTGACATCATTTGTTATTTTTCGGTCATTTACCTAATTGTTTAGAGAGCTAAATGATCGTTAAATTGAAAATCACTACAAAATGAATTCTGAAAATGTTAAACTTGGCATGGTATCATCATTTCACCCGCATAGCATGTGGGAAAGAGTAGAGAGGGTCACGGCAAAAACTGGACGCACTTCGTGTACAAACTGGACAAACTCTTTCGGAGTATCAGGGTTTCGGACGAGAACTCATCTGTTACACGGCCACTACAATGTTTTTTAAACTTATTTGATCTCCGGATTTCTTTTGTGTTCAGTATGCAGCATTCAAGGTGACGTCATCAATTTCCAACATGTTCTGACATCATTTGTTGTTTTTCGGTCATTTACCTAATTGTTTAGAGAGCTAAATGACTGTGAAATTGAAAATCACTACAAAATGAATTCTGAAAATGTTGAAACTTGGCATGGTATCATCATTTCACCCGCATAGCATGTGGGAAAGAGTAGAGAGGGTCACGGCAAAAACTGGACGCACTTCGTGTACAAACTGGACAAACTCTTTCGGAGTATCAGGGTTTCGGACGAGAACTCATCTGTTACACGGCCACTTCAATGTTTTTTAAACTTATTTGAACTCCGGACTTCTTTTGTGTTCAGTATACAGCATTCAAAGGGACGTCATCAATTTCCAACATGTTCTGACATCATTCGTTGTTTTTCGGTCGTTTACTTAATTGTTTACAGAGCTAAATAACCGTGAAATTGAAAATCACTACAAAATGAATTCTGAAAATGTTGAAACTTGGCATGGTATCATCATTTCACCCGCATAGCATGTGCGAAAGAGTAGAGAGGGTCACGGTAAATACGGGACGCAGTTCGTGTACAAACTGGACAAACTCTTTCGGAGTATCAGGGTTTCGGACGAGAACTCATCTGTTACACGGCCACTACAATGTTTTTTAAACTTATTTGAACTCCGGACTTCTTTTGTGTTCAGTATGCAGCATTCAAAGCGACATCATCAATTTCCAACATGTTCTGACATCATTTGTTGTTTTTCGGTCATTTACCTAATTGTTTAGAGAGCTAAATGAGCGTGAAATTGAAAATCACTACAAAATGAATTCTGAAAATGTTGAAACTTGGCATGGTATCATCATTTCACCCGCATAGCATGTGCGAAAGAGTAGAGAGGGTCACGGTAAAAACTGGACGCACTTCGTGTACAAACTGGACAAACTCTTTCGGAGTATCAGGGTTTCGGACGAGAACTCATCTGTTACACGGGCACTTCAATGTTTTTTAAACTTATTTGAACTCCGGACTTCTTCTGTGTTCAGTATGCAGCATTCAAAGCGACATCATCAATTTCCAACATGTTCTGACATCATTTATTGTTTTTCGGTCGTTTACCTAATTGTTTAGAGAGCTAAATGAGCGTGAAATTGAAAATCACTACAAAATGAACTCTGAAAATGTTGAAACTTGGCATGGTATCATCATTTCACCCGCATAGCATGTGCGAAAGAGTAGAGAGGGTCACGGCAAAAACTGGACGCACTTCGTGTACAAACTGGACAAACTCTTTCGGAGTATCAGGGTTTCGGACGAGAACTCATCTGTTACACGGCCACTTCAATGTTTTTTGAACTTATTTGAACTCCGGATTTCTTTTGTGTTCAGTATGCAGCATTCAAAGCGACAACATCAATTTCCAACATGTTCTGACATCATTTATTGTTTTTCGGTCGTTTACCTAATTGTTTAGAGAGCTAAATGACCGTGAAATTGAAAATCACTACAAAATGAACTCTGAAAATGTTGAAACTTGGCATGGTATCATCATTTCACCCGCATAGCATGTGCGAAAGAGTAGAGAGGGTCACGGCAAAAACTGGACGCACTTCGTGTACAAACTGGACAAACTCTTTCGGAGTATCAGGGTTTCGGACGAGAACTCATCTGTTACACGGCCACTTCAATGTTTTTTGAACTTATTTGAACTCCGGATTTCTTTTGTGTTCAGTATGTAGCATTCCAAGTGACGTCATCAATTTCCAACATGCTCTGACATCATTTGTTGTTTTTCGGCCATTTACCTAATTGTTTAGAGAGCTAAATGATCGTGAAATTAAACATCACTACAAAATGAATTCTGAAAATGTTAAACTTGGCATGGTATCATAATTTCACCCGCACAGCATGTGCGAAAGAGTAGAGAGGGTCACGGCAAAAACTGGACGCACTTCGTGTACAAACTGGACAAACTATTTCGGAGTATCAGGGTTTTAGACGAGAACTCATCTGTTACACGGCCACTTCAATGTTTTTTAAACTTATTTGAACTCCGGATTTCTTTTGTGTTCAGTATGCAGCATTCAAAGGGACGTCATCAATTTCCAACATGTTCTGACATCATTTGTTGTTTTTCGGTCATTTACCTAATTGTTTAGAGAGCTAAATGAGCGTGAAATTGAAAATCACTACAAAATGAATTCTGAAAATGTTAAAACTTGGCATGGTATCATCATTTCATCCGCATAGCATGTGTGAAAGAGTAGAGAGGGTCACGGTAAAAACTGGACGCACTTCGTGTACAAACTGGACAAAGTCTTTCGGAGTATCAGGGTTTCGGACGAGAACTCAACTGTTACACGGGCACTTCAATGTTTTTTAAACTTATTTGAACTCCGGACTTCTTCTGTGTTCAGTATGCAGCATTCAAAGCGACATCATCAATTTCCAACATGTTCTGACATCATTAGTTGTTTTTCGGTCATTTACCTAATTGTTTAGAGAGCTAAATGACCGTGCAATTGAAAATCACTACAAAATGAACTCTGAAAATGTTGAAACTTGGCATGGTATCATCATTTCACCCGCATAGCATGTGCGAAAGAGTAGAGAGGGTCACGGCAAAAACTGGACGCACTTGATGTACAAACTGGACAAACTCTTTCGGAGTATCAGGGTTTAGGACGAGAACTCATCTGTTACCCGGCCACTTCAATGTTTTTTGAACTTATTTGAACTCCGGATTTCTTTTGTGTTCAGTATGTAGCATTCCAAGTGACGTCATCAATTTCCAACATGTTCTGACATCATTTGTTGTTTTTCGGTCATTTACCTAATTGTTTAGAGAGCTAAATGATCGTGAAATTGAACATCACTACAAAATGAATTCTGAAAATGTTAAACTTGGCATGGTATCATCATTTCACCCGCATAGCATGTGTGAAAGAGTAGAGAGGGTCACGGCAAAAACTGGACGCACTTCGTGTACAAACTGGACAAACTCTTTCGGAGTATCAGGGTTTCGGACGAGAACTCATCTGTTACACGGCCACTTCAATGTTTTTTAAACTTATTTGAACTCCGGACTTCGTTTGTGCTCAATATGCATCATTTAAAGCGACGTCATCAATTTCCAACATGTTCTTACATCATTTGTTGTTTTTCGGTCATTTACCTAATTGTTTAGAGAGCTAAATGACTGTGAAATTGAAAATCACTACAAAATGAATTCTCAAAATGTTGAAACTTGGCATGGTATCATCATTTCACCCGCATAGCATGTGTGAAAGAGTAGAGAGGGTCACGACAAAAACTGGACGCACATCGTGTACAAACTGGACAAACTCTTTCGGAGTATTAGGGTTTCTCACAAGAACTCATCTGTTACACGGGCACTTCAATGTTTTTTAAACTTATTTGAACTCTGGACTTCTTTTGTGTTCAGTATGCAGCATTCAAAGCAACGTCATCAATTTCCAACATGTTCTTACATCATTTGTTATTTTTCGGTCATTTACCTAATTGTTTAGAGAGCTAAATGACCGTGAAATTGAAAATCACTACAAAATGAACTCTGAAAATATTGAAACTTGGCATGGTATCATAATTTCACCCGCATAGCATGTGCGAAAGAGTAGAGAGGGTCACGGCAAAAACTGGACGCACTTCGTGTACAAACTTGACAAACTCTTTCGGAGTATCAGGGTTTCGGACGAGAACTCATCTATTACACGGGCACTTCAATGTTCTTTAAACTTATTTGAACTCCGGACTTCTTTTGTGTTCAGTATGCAGCATTCAAAGCGACGTCATCAATTTCCAACATGTTCTGACATCATTTGTTGTTTTTCGGTCATTTACCTAATTGTTTAGAGAGCTAAATGACCGTGAAATTTAAAATCACTACAAAATGAATTCTGAAAATGTTGAAACTTGGCATGGTATCATCATTTCACCCGCATAGCATGTGCGAAAGAGTAGAGAGGGTCACGGCAAAAACTGGACGCACTTCATGTACAAACTGGACAAACTCTTTCGGAGTATCAGGGTTTCGGACGAGAACTCATCTGTTACACGGGCACTTCAATGTTTTTTAAACTTATTTGAACTCCGGACTTCTTTTGTGTTCAGTATGCAGCATTCAAAGCGACGTCATCAATTTCCAACATGTTCTCACATCATTTGTTGTTTTTCGGTCATTTACCTAATTGTTTAGAGAGCTAAATGACCGTGAAATTGAAAAGCACTAGAAAATGACTTCTGAAAATGTTAAACTTGGCATGGTATCATCATTTCACCCGCATAGCATGTGTGAAAGAGTAGAGAGGGTCACGGAAAAAACTGGACGCACTTCGTGTACAAACTGGACAAACTCTTTCGGAGTATCAGGGTTTCGGACAAGAACTCATCTGTTACACGGCCACTTCAATGTTTTTTAAATTTATTTGAACTCCGGACTTCTTTTGTGTTCAGTATGCAGCATTCAAAGCGATGTCATCAATTTCCAAAATGTTCTGACATCATTTGTTGTTTTTCGGTCATTTACCTAATTGTTTAGAGAGCTAAATGATCGTGAAATTGAAAATCACTACAAAATGAACTCTGAAAATGTTGAAACTTGGCATGGTATCATAATTTCACCCGCATAGCATGTGCGATAGAGTAGAGAGGGTCACGGCAAAAACTGGACGCACTTCGTGTACAAACTGGACAAACTCTTTCGGAGTATCAGGGTTTCGGACGAGAACTCATCTGTTACACGGCCACTTCAATGTTTTTTAAACATATTTGAACTCCGGACTTCTTTTGTGCTCAGTATGCATCATTCAAAGCGATGTCATCAATTTCCAACATGTTCTTACATCATTTGTTGTTTTTCGGTCATTTACCTAATTGTTTAGAGAGCTAAATGACCGTCAAATTGAAAATCACTACAAAATGAATTCTCAAAATGTTGAAACTTGGCATGGTATCATCATTTCACCCACATAGCATGTGCGAAAGAGTAGAGAGGGTCATGACAAAAACTGGACGCACTTCGTGTACAAAATGGACAAAGTCCTTCGGAGTATGAGGGTTTCGGACAAGAGCTCATTTGTTACACGGGCACTTCAATGTTTTTTAAACTTATTTGAACTCCGGACTTCTTTTGTGTTCAGTCTGCAGCATTCAAAGTGACGACATCAATTTCCAACATGTTCTGACATCATTTGTTGTTTTTCTGTCATTTACCTAATTGTTTAGAGAGCTAAATGACCGTGAAATTGAAAATCACTACAAAATGACTCTAAAAATGTTGAAACTTGGCATGGTATCATAATTTCACCCGCATAGCATGTGCAAAAGAGTAGAGAGGGTCACGGCAAAAACTGGACGCACTTCGTGTACAAACTGGACAAACTCTTTCGGAGTATCAGGGTTTCGGACGAGAACTCATCTGTTACATGGGCACTTCAATGTTTTTTAAACTTATTTGAACTCCGGACTTCTTTTGTGTTCAGTATGCAGCATTCAAAGCGACGTCATCAATTTCCAACATGTTCTGACATCATTTGTTGTTTTTTGGTCATTTACCTAATTGTTTCGAGAGCTAAATGACCGTGAAATTGAAAATCACTACAAAAATGAATTCTGAAAATGTTGAAACTTGGCATGGTATCATCATTTCACCCGCATAGCATGTACGAAAGAGTAGAGAGGGTCACGGCAAAAACTGGACGCACTTCGTGTAGAAACTTGACAAACTCTTTCGGAGTATCAGGGTTTCGGACGAGAACTCATCTGTTACACGGGCACTTCAATGTTTTTTAAACTTATTTGAACTCCGGACTTCTTTTGTGTTCAGTATGCAGCATTCAAAGCAACGTCATCAATTTCCAACATGTTCTTACATCATTTGTTCTTTTTCGGTCATTTACCTAATTGTTTAGAGAGCTAAATGACCGTGAAATTGAAAATCACTACAAAATGAATTCTGAAAATGTTGAAACTTGGCATGGTATCATCATTTCACCTGCATAGCATGTGCGAAAGAGTAGATAGGGTCACGACAAAAACTGGACGCTATTCGTGTACAAACTGGACAAACTCTTTCGGAGTATCAGGGTTTCGGACGAGAACTCATCTGTTACACGGCCACTTCAATGTTTTTTAAACTTATTTGAACTCCAGATTTCTTTTGTGTTCAGTATGCAGTATTCAAAGTGACGTCATCAATTTCCAACATGTTTTGACATCATTTGTTGTTTTTCGGTCATTTACCTAATTGTTTACAGAGCTAAATGACCGTGAAATTGAAAATCACTACAAAATGAATTCTGAAAATGTTGAAACTTGGCATGGTATCATCATTTCACCCGCATAGCATGTGCGAAAGAGTAGAGAGGGTCACGGCAAATACTGGACGCAGTTCGTGTACAAACTGGACAAACTCTTTCGGAGTATCAGGGTTTCGGACGAGAACTCATCTGTTACACGGCCACTACAATGTTTTTTAAATTTATTTGAACTGCGGACTTCTTTTGTGTTCAGTATGCAGCATTCAAAGCGACATCATCAATTTCCAACATGTTCTGACATCATTTGTTTTTTTTCGGTCATTTACCTAATTGTTTAGAGAGCTAAATGAGTGTGAAATTGAAAATCACTACAAAATGAATTCTGAAAATGTTGAAACTTGGCATGGTATCATCATTTCACCCGCATAGCATGTGTGAAAGAGTAGAGAGGGTCACGGGAAAAACTGGACGCACTTCGTGTACAAACTGGACAAACTCTTTCGGAGTATCAGGGTTTCGGACGAGAACTCATCTGTTACACGGGCACTTCAATGTTTTTTAAACTTATTTGAACTCCGAACTTCTTCTGTGTTCAGTATGCAGCATTCAAAGCGACATCATCAATTTCCAACATGTTCTGACATCATTTGTGGTTTTTCGGTCGTTTACCTAATTGTTTAGAGAGCTAAATGACCGTGAAATTGAAAATCACTACAAAATGAATTCTGAAAATGTTGAAACTTGGCATGGTATCATCATTTCACCCGCATAGCATGTGCGAAAGAGTAGAGAGGGTCACGGCAAAAACTGGACGCACTTCGTGTACAAACTGGACAAACTCTTTTGGAGTATCAGGGTTTCGGACGAGAACTCATCTGTTACACGGGCACTTCAATGTTTTTTAAACTTATTTGAACTCCGGACTTCTTTTGTGTTCAGTATGCAGCATTCAAAGCAACGTCATCAATTTCCAACATGTTCTTACATCATTTGTTCTTTTTCGGTCATTTACCTAATTGTTTAGAGAGCTAAATGACCATGAAATTGAAAATCACTACAAAATGAATTCTGAAAATGTTGAAACTTGGCATGGTATCATCATTTCACCTGCATAGCATGTGCGAAAGAGTAGATAGGGTCACGACAAAAACTGGACGCTATTCGTGTACAAACTGGACAAACTCTTTCGGAGTATCAGGGTTTCGGACGAGAACTCATCTGTTACACGGCCACTTCAATGTTTTTTAAACTTATTTGAACTCCGGATTTCTTTTGTGTTCAGTATGCAGCATTCAAAGTGACGTCATCAATTTCCAACATGTTCTGACATCATTTGTTGTTTTTCGGTCATTTACCTAATTGTTTACAGAGCTAAATGACCGTGAAATTGAAAATCACTACGAAATGAATTCTGAAAATGTTGAAACTTGGCATGGTATCATCATTTCACCCGCATAGCATGTGCGAAAGAGTAGAGAGGGTCACGGCAAATACTGGACGCAGTTCGTGTACAAACTGGACAAACTCTTTCGGAGTATCAGGGTTTCGGACGAGAACTCATCTATTACACGGGCACTTCAATGTTTTTTAAACTTATTTGAACTCCGGACTTCTTTTGTGTTCAGTATGCAGCATTCAAAGCAACGTCATTAATTTCCAACATGTTCTTACATCATTTGTTGTTTTTCGGTAATTTACCTAATTGTTTAGAGAGCTAAATGACCGTGAAATTGAAAATCACTACAAAATGATTCTGAAAATGTTGAAACTTGGCATGGTATCATCATTTCACCCGCATTACATGTGCGAAAGAGTAGAGAGGGTCATGACAAAAACTGGACGCACTTCGTGTACAAAATGGACAAAGTCTTTCGGAGTATGAGGGTTTCGGACAAGAGCTCATTTGTTACATGGGCGCTTCAATGTTTTTTAAACTTATTTGAACTCCGGACTTCTTTTATGTTCAGTCTGCAGCATTCAAAGTGACGACATCAATTTCCAACATGTTCTGACATCATTTGTTGTTTTTCTGTCATTTACCTAATTGTTTAGAGAGCTAAATGACCGTGAAATTGAAAATCACTACAAAATGACTCTAAAAATGTTGAAACTTGGCATGGTATCATAATTTCACCCGCATAGCATGTGCAAAAGAGTAGAGAGGGTCACGGCAAAAACTGGACGCACTTCGTGTACAAACTGGACAAACTCTTTCGGAGTATCAGGGTTTCGGACGAGAACTCATCTGTTACATGGGCACTTCAATGTTTTTTAAACTTATTTGAACTCCGGACTTCTTTTGTGTTCAGTATGCAGCATTCAAAGCGACGTCATCAATTTCCAACATGTTCTGACATCATTTGTTGTTTTTTGGTCATTTACCTAATTGTTTTGAGAGCTAAATGACTGTGAAATTGAAAATCACTACAAAAATGAATTCTGAAAATGTTGAAACTTGGCATGGTATCATCATTTCACCCGCATAGCATGTACGAAAGAGTAGAGAGGGTCACGGCAAAAACTGGACGCACTTCGTGTAGAAACTTGACAAACTCTTTCGGAGTATCAGGGTTTCGGACGAGAACTCATCTGTTACACGGGCACTTCAATGTTTTTTAAACTTATTTGAACTCCGGACTTCTTTTGTGTTCAGTATGCAGCATTCAAAGCAACGTCATCAATTTCCAACATGTTCTTACATCATTTGTTCTTTTTCGGTCATTTACCTAATTGTTTAGAGAGCTAAATGACCGTGAAATTGAAAATCACTACAAAATGAATTCTGAAAATGTTGAAACTTGGCATGGTATCATCATTTCACCTGCATAGCATGTGCGAAAGAGTAGATAGGGTCACGACAAAAACTGGACGCTATTCGTGTACAAACTGGACAAACTCTTTCGGAGTATCAGGGTTTCGGACGAGAACTCATCTGTTACACGGCCACTTCAATGTTTTTTAAACTTATTTGAACTCCGGATTTCTTTTGTGTTCAGTATGCAGCATTCAAAGTGACGTCATCAATTTCCAACATGTTCTGACATCATTTGTTGTTTTTCGGTCATTTACCTAATTGTTTACAGAGCTAAATGACCGTGAAATTGAAAATCACTACAAAATGAATTCTGAAAATGTTGAAACTTGGCATGGTATCATCATTTCACCCGCATAGCATGTGCGAAAGAGTAGAGAGGGTCACGGCAAATACTGGACGCAGTTCGTGTACAAACTGGACAAACTCTTTCGGAGTATCAGGGTTTCGGACGAGAACTCATCTGTTACACGGCCACTACAATGTTTTTTAAATTTATTTGAACTGCGGACTTCTTTTGTGTTCAGTATGCAGCATTCAAAGCGACATCATCAATTTCCAACATGTTCTGACATCATTTGTTTTTTTTCGGTCATTTACCTAATTGTTTAGAGAGCTAAATGAGTGTGAAATTGAAAATCACTACAAAATGAATTCTGAAAATGTTGAAACTTGGCATGGTATCATCATTTCACCCGCATAGCATGTGTGAAAGAGTAGAGAGGGTCACGGGAAAAACTGGACGCACTTCGTGTACAAACTGGACAAACTCTTTCGGAGTATCAGGGTTTCGGACGAGAACTCATCTGTTACACGGGCACTTCAATGTTTTTTAAACTTATTTGAACTCCGAACTTCTTCTGTGTTCAGTATGCAGCATTCAAAGCGACATCATCAATTTCCAACATGTTCTGACATCATTTGTGGTTTTTCGGTCGTTTACCTAATTGTTTACAGAGCTAAATGACCGTGAAATTGAAAATCACTACAAAATGAATTCTGAAAATGTTGAAACTTGGCATGGTATCATCATTTCACCCGCATAGCATGTGCGAAAGAGTAGAGAGGGTCACGGCAAAAACTGGACGCACTTCGTGTACAAACTGGACAAACTCTTTCGGAGTATCAGGGTTTCGGACGAGAACTCATCTGTTACACGGCCACTACAATGTTTTTTAAATTTATTTGAACTCCGGACTTCTTTTGTGTTCAGTATGCAGCATTCAAAGCGACATCATCAATTTCCAACATGTTCTGACATCATTTGTTTTTTTTCGGTCATTTACCTAATTGTTTAGAGAGCTAAATGAGTGTGAAATTGAAAATCACTACAAAATGAATTCTGAAAATGTTGAAACTTGGCATGGTATCATCATTTCACCCGCATAGCATGTGTGAAAGAGTAGAGAGGGTCACGGGAAAAACTGGACGCACTTCGTGTACAAACTGGACAAACTCTTTCGGAGTATCAGGGTTTCGGACGAGAACTCATCTGTTACACGGGCACTTCAATGTTTTTTAAACTTATTTGAACTCCGGACTTCTTCTGTGTTCAGTATGCAGCATTCAAAGCGACATCATCAATTTCCAACATGTTCTGACATCATTTGTTGTTTTTCGGTCGTTTACCTAATTGTTTAGAGAGCTAAATGACCATGAAATTGAAAATCACTACAAAATGAATTCTGAAAATGTTGAAACTTGGCATGGTATCATCATTTCACCCGCATAGCATGTGCGAAAGAGTAGAGAGGGTCACGGCAAAAACTGGACGCACTTCATGTACAAACTGGACAAACTCTTTTGGATTATTAGGGTTTCGGACGAGAACTCATCTGTTACACGGGCACTTCAATGTTTTTTAAACTTATTTCAACTCCGGACTTCTTTTGTGTTCAGTATGCAGCATTCAAAGCGACGTCATCAATTTCCAACATGTTCTGACATCATTTGTTGTTTTTTGGTCATTTACCTAATTGTCTAGAGAGCTAAATGACCGTGAAATTGAAAATCACTACAAAAATGAATTCTGAAAATGTTGAAACTTGGCATGGTATCATCATTTCACCCGCATAGCATGTACGAAAGAGTAGAGAGGGTCACGGCAAAAACTGGACGCACTTCGTGTAGAAACTGGACAAACTCTTTCGGAGTATCAGGGTTTCGGACGAGAACTCATCTGTTACACGGGCACTTCAATGTTTTTTAAACTTATTTGAACTCCGGACTTCTTTTGTGTTCAGTATGCAGCATTCAAAGCAACGTCATCAATTTCCAACATGTTCTTACATCATTTATTGTTTTTCGGTCATTTACCTAATTGTTTAGAGAGCTAAATGACCGTCAAATTGAAAATCACTACAAAATGAATTCTCAAAATGTTGAAACTTGGCATGGTATCATCATTTCACCCGCATAGCATGTGCGAAAGAGTAGAGAGGGTAAAGACAAAAACTGGACGCACTTCGTGTACAAAATGGACAAAGTCTTTCGGAGTATCAGGGTTTCGGACAAGAGCTCATTTGTTACACGGGCACTTCAATGTTTTTTAAACTTATTTGAACTCCGGACTTCTTTTGTGTTCAGTATGCAGCATTCAAAGCGACGACATCAATTTCCAACATATTCTGACATCATTTGTTGTTTTTCTGTCATTTACCTAATTGTTTAGAGAGCTAAATGACCGTGAAATTGAAAATCACTACAAAATGAACTCTAAAAATGTTGAAACTTGGCATGGTATCATAATTTCACCCGCATAGCATGTGCAAAAGAGTAGAGAGGGTCACGGCAAAAACTGGACGCACTTCGTGTACAAACTGGACAAACTCTTTCGGAGTATTAGGGTTTCGGACGAGAACTCATCTGTTACACGGGCACTTCAATGTTTTTTAAACTTATTTGAACTCCGGACTTCTTTTGTGTTCAGTATGCAGCATTCAAAGTGACGTCATCAATTTCCAACATGTTCTGACATCATTTGTTGTTTTTTGGTCATTTACCTAATTGTTTAGAGAGCTAAATGACCGTGAAATTGAAAATCACTACAAAATGAATTCTGAAAATGTTGAAACTTGGCATGGTATCATCATTTCACCCGCATAGCATGTGTGAAAGAGTAGAGAGGGTCACGGGAAAAACTGGACGCACTTCGTGTACAAACTGGACAAACTCTTTTGGAGTATTAGGGTTCCGGACGAGAACTCATCTGTTACACGGGCACTTCAATGTTTTCTAAACTTATTTGAACTCCGGACTTCTTCTGTGTTCAGTATGCAGCATTCAAAGCGACATCATCAATTTCCAACATGTTCTGACATCATTTGTTGTTTTTCGGTCGTTTACCTAATTGTTTAGAGAGCTAAATGACCATGAAATTGAAAATCACTACAAAATAAATTCTGAAAATGTTGAAACTTGGCATGGTATCATCATTTCACCCGCATAGCATGTGCGAAAGAGTAGAGAGGGTCACGGCAAAAACTGGACGCACTTCGTGTACAAACTGGACAAACTCTTTTGGAGTATTAGGGTTTCGGACGAGAACTCATCTGTTACACGGGCACTTCAATGTTTTCTAAACTTATTTGAACTCCGGACTTCTTTTGTGTTCAGTATGCAGCATTCAAAGTGACGTCATCAATTTCCAACATGTTCTGACATCATTTGTTGTTTTTTGGTCATTTACCTAATTGTCTAGAGAGCTAAATGACCGTGAAATTGAAAATCACTACAAAAATGAATTCTGAAAATGTTGAAACTTGGCATGGTATCATCATTTCACCCGCATAGCATGTACGAAATAGTAGAGAGGGTCACGGCAAAAACTAGACGCACTTCGTGTAGAAACTGGACAAACTCTTTCAGAGTATCAGGGTTTCGGACGAGAACTCATCTGTTACACGGGCACTTCAATGTTTTTTAAACTTATTTGAACTCCGGACTTCTTTTGTGTTCAGTATGCAGCATTCAAAGCAACATCATCAATTTCCAACATGTTCTTACATCATTTGTTGTTTTTCGGTCATTTACCTAATTGTTTAGAGAGCTAAATGACCGTCAAATTGAAAATCACTACAAAATGAATTCTCAAAATGTTGAAACTTGGCATGGTATCATCATTTCACCCGCATAGCATGTGCGAAAGAGTAGAGAGGGTAAAGACAAAAACTGGACGCACTTCGTGTACAAAATGGACAAAGTCTTTCGGAGTATCAGGGTTTCGGACAAGAGCTCATTTGTTACACGGGCACTTCAATGTTTTTTAAACTTATTTGAACTCCGGACTTCTTTTGTGTTCAGTATGCAGCATTCAAAGCGACGACATCAATTTCCAACATGTTCTGACATCATTTGTTGTTTTTCTGTCATTTACCTAATTGTTTAGAGAGCTAAATGACCGTGAAATTGAAAATCACTACAAAATGAACTCTAAAAATGTTGAAACTTGGCATGGTATCATAATTTCACCCGCATAGCATGTGCAAAAGAGTAGAGAGGGTCACGGCAAAAACTGGACGCACTTCGTGTACAAACTGGACAAACTCTTTCGGAGTATTAGGGTTTCGGACGAGAACTCATCTGTTACACGGGCACTTCAATGTTTTTTAAACTTATTTGAACTCCGGACTTCTTTTGTGTTCAGTATGCAGCATTCAAAGCGACGTCATCAATTTCCAACATGTTCTGACATCATTTGTTGTTTTTTGGTCATTTACCTAATTGTTTAGAGAGCTAAATGACCGTGAAATTGAAAATCACTACAAAAATGAATTCTGAAAATGTTGAAACTTGGCATGGTATCATCATTTCACCCGCATAGCATGTACGAAAGAGTAGAGAGGGTCACGGCAAAAACTGGACGCACTTCGTGTAGAAACTGGACAAACTCTTTCGGAGTATCAGGGTTTCGGACGAGAACTCATCTGTTACACGGGCACTTCAATGTTTTTTAAACTTATTTGAACTCCGGACTTCTTTTGTGTTCAGTATGCAGCATTCAAAGCAACGTCATCAATTTCCAACATGTTCGTACATCATTTGTTCTTTTTCGGTCATTTACCTAATTGTTTAGAGAGCTAAATGACCGTGAAATTGAAAATCACTACAAAATGAATTCTGAAAATGTTGAAACTTGGCATGGTATCATCATTTCACCTGCATAGCATGTGCGAAAGAGTAGATAGGGTCACGACAAAAACTGGATGCTATTCGTGTACAAACTGGACAAACTCTTTCGGAGTATCAGGGTTTCGGACGAGAACTCATCTGTTACACGGCCACTTCAATGTTTTTTAAACTTATTTGAACTCCGGATTTCTTTTGTGTTCAGTATGCAGCATTCAAAGTGACGTCATCAATTTCCAACATGTTCTGACATCATTTGTTGTTTTTCGGTCATTTACCTAATTGTTTACAGAGCTAAATGACCGTGAAATTGAAAATCACTACAAAATGAATTCTGAAAATGTTGAAACTTGGCATGGTATCATCATTTCACCCGCATAGCATGTGCGAAAGAGTAGAGAGGGTCACGGCAAATACTGGACGCAGTTCGTGTACAAACTGGACAAACTCTTTCGGAGTATCAGGGTTTCGGACGAGAACTCATCTGTTACACGGGCACTTCAATGTTTTTTAAACTTATTTGAACTCCGGACTTCTTTTGTGTTCAGTATGCAGCATTCAAAGCAACGTCATCAATTTCCAACATGTTCTTACATCATTTGTTGTTTTTCGGTCATTTACCTAATTGTTTAGAGAGCTAAATGACCGTGAAATTGAAAATCACTACAAAATGAATTCTGAAAATGTTGAAACTTGGCATGGTATCATCATTTCACCCGCATAGCATGTGCAAAAGAGTAGAGAGGGTCACGGCAAAAACTGGACGCACTTCATGTACAAACTGGACAAACTTTTTCGGAGTATCAGGGTTTCGGACGAGAACTCATCTGTTACACGGCCACTTCAATGTTTTTTAAACTTATTTGAACTCCGGATTTCTTTTGTGTTCAGTATGCAGCATTCAAAGTGACGTCATCAATTTCCAACATGTTCTGACATCATTTGTTGTTTTTCGGTCATTTACCTAATTGTTTACAGAGCTAAATGACCGTGAAATTGAAAATCACTACAAAATGAATTCTGAAAATGTTGAAACTTGGCATGGTATCATCATTTCACCCGCATAGCATGTGCGAAAGAGTAGAGAGGGTCATGGCAAATACTGGACGCAGTTCATGTACAAACTGGACAAACTCTTTCGGAGTATCAGGGTTTCGGACGAGAACTCATCTGTTACACGGCCACTACAATGTTTTTTAAATTTATTTGAACTCCGGACTTCTTTTGTGTTCAGTATGCAGCATTCAAAGCGACATCATCAATTTCCAACATGTTCTGACATCATTTGTTGTTTTTCGGTCATTTACCTAATTGTTTAGAGAGCTAAATGAGCGTGAAATTGAAAATCACTACAAAATGAATTCTGAAAATGTTGAAACTTGGCATGGTATCATCATTTCACCCGCATACCATGTGTGAAAGAGTAGAGAGGGTCACGGAAAAAACTGGACGCACTTCGTGTACAAACTGGACAAACTCTTTCGGAGTATCAGGGTTTCGGACGAGAACTCAACTGTTACATGGGCACTTCAATGTTTTTTAAACTTATTTGAACTCCGAACTTCTTCTGTGTTCAGTATGCAGCATTCAAAGCGACATCATCAATTTCCAACATGTTCTGACATCATTTGTTGTTTTTCGGTTGTTTACCTAATTGTTTAGAGAGCTAAATGACCGTGAAATTGAAAATCACTACAAAATGAATTCTGAAAATGTTGAAACTTGGCATGGTATCATCATTTCACCCGCATAGCATGTGCGAAAGAGTAGAGAGGGTGACGGAAAAAACTGGACGCACTTCGTGTACAAACTGGACAAACTCTTTCGGAGTATCAGGGTTTCGGACGAGAACTCATCTGTTACATGGCCACTTCAATGTTTTTTGAACTTATTTGAACTCCGGATTTCTTTTGTGTTCAGTATGTAGCATTCCAAGTGACGTCATCAATTTCCAACATGTTCTGACATCATTTGTTGTTTTTCGGTCATTTACCTAATTGTTTAGAGAGCTAAATGATCGTGAAATTGAACATCACTACAAAATGAATTCTGAAAATGTTAAACTTGGCATGGTATCATCATTTCACCCGCATAGCACGTGTGAAAGAGTAGAGAGGGTCACGGCAAAAACTGGACGCACTTCGTGTACAAACTGGACAAACTCTTTCGGAGTATCAGGGTTTCGGACGAGAACTCATCTGTTACACGGCCACTTCAATGTTTTTTAAACTTATTTGAACTCCGGACTTCGTTTGTGCTCAGTATGCATCATTCAAAGCGACGTCATCAATTTCCAACATGTTCTTACATCATTTGTTGTTTTTCGGTCATTTACCTAATTGTTTAGAGAGCTAAATGACTGTGAAATTGAAAATCACTACAAAATGAATTCTCAAAATTTTGAAACTTGGCATGGTATCATCATTTCACCCGCATAGCATGTGTGAAAGAGTAGAGAGGGTCACGACAAAAACTGGACGCACTTCGTGTACAAACTGGACAAGCTCTTTCGGAGTATTAGGGTTTCTGACAAGAACTCATCTGTTACACGGGCACTTCAATGTTTTTTAAACTTATTTGAACTCTGGACTTCTTTTGTGTTCAGTATGCAGCATTCAAAGCGACGTCATCAATTTCCAACATGTTCTTACATCATTTGTTATTTTTCGGTCATTTACCTAATTGTTTAGAGAGCTAAATGACCGTGAAATTGAAAATTACTACAAAATGAACTCTGAAAATGTTGAAACTTGGCATGGTATCATAATTTCACCCGCATAGCATGTGCGAAAGAGTAGAGAGGATCACGGCAAAAACTGGACGCACTTCGTGTACAAACTGGACAAACTCTTTCGGAGTATCAGGGTTTCAGACGAGAACTCATCTGTTACACGGCCACTTCAATGTTTTTTAAACTTATTTGAACTCCGGACTTCTTTTGTGTTCAGTATGCAGCATTCAAAGCGACATCATCAATTTCCAACATGTTCTGACATCATATGTTGTTTTTCGGTCGTTTACCTAATTGTTTAGAGAGCTAAATGATCGTGAAATTGAAAATCACTACAAAATGAACACTGAAAATGTTGAAACTTGGCATGGTATCATAATTTCACCCGCATAGCATGTGCGAAAGAGTAGAGAGGGTCACGGCAAAAACTGGACGCACTTCGTGTACAAACTGGACAAACTCTTTCGGAGTATCAGGGTTTCGGACGAGAACTCATCTGTTACACGGCCACTTCAATGTTTTTTAAACATATTTGAACTCCGGACTTCTTTTGTGCTCAGTATGCATCATTCAAGGCGATGTCATCAATTTCCATCATGTTCTTACATCATTTGTTGTTTTTCGGTCATTTACCTAATTGTTTAGGGAGCTAAATGACCGTCAAATTGAAAATCACTACAAAATGAATTCTCAAAATGTTGAAACTTGGCATGGTATCATCATTTCACCCGCATAGCATGTGCGGAAGAGTAGAGAGGGTCATGACAAAAACTGGATGCACTTCGTGTACAAAATGGACAAAGTCTTTCGGAGTATCAGGGTTTCGGACAAGAGCTCATTTGTTACACGGGCACTTCAATGTTTTTTAAACTTATTTGAACTCCGGACTTCTTTTGTGTTCAGTATGCAGCATTCAAAGCGACGACATCAATTTCCAACATGTTCTGACATCATTTGTTGTTTTTCGGTCATTTACCTAATTGTTTAGAGAGCTAAATGACCGTGAAATTTAAAATCACTACAAAATGAATTCTGAAAATGTTGAAACTTGGCATGGTATCATCATTTCACCCGCATAGCATGTGCGAAAGAGTAGAGAGGGTCACGGCAAAAACTGGACGCACTTCGTGTACAAACTGGACAAACTCTTTCGGAGTATCAGGGTTTCGGACAAGAACTCATCTGTTACAGGGGCACTTCAATGTTTTTTAAACTTATTTGAACTCCGGACTTCTTTTGTGTTCAGTATGCAGCATTCAAAGCGACGTCATCAATTTCCAACATGTTCTGACATCATTTGTTGTTTTTCGGTCATTTACCTAATTGTTTAGAGAGCTAAATGACCGTGAAATTTAAAATCACTACAAAATGAATTCTGAAAATGTTGAAACTTGGCATGGTATCATCATTTCACCCGCATAGCATGTGCGAAAGAGTAGAGAGGGTCACGGCAAAAACTGGACGCACTTTGTGTACAAAATGGACAAACTCTTTCGGAGTATCAGGGTTTCGGACGAGAACTCATCTGTTACATGGGCACTTCAATGTTTTTTAAACTTATTTGAACTCCGGACTTCTTTTGTGTTCAGTATGCAGCATTCAAAGCGACGTCATCAATTTCCAACATGTTCTCACAACATTTGTTGTTTTTCGGTCATTTACCTAATTGTTTAGAGAGCTAAATGACCGTGAAATTGAAAAGCACTAGAAAATGAATTCTGAAAATGTTAAACTTGGCATGGTATCATCATTTCACCCGCATAGCATGTGTGAAAGAGTAGAGAGGGTCACGGCAAAAACTGGACGCACTTCGTGTACAAACTGGACAAACTCTTTCGGAGTATCAGGGTTTCGGACAAGAACTCATCTGTTACACGGCCACTTCAATGTTTTTTAAATTTATTTGAACTCCGGACTTCTTTTGTGTTCAGTATGCAGCATTCAAAGCAACGTCATCAATTTCCAACATGTTCTGAAATCATTTGTTGTTTTTCGGTCATTTACCTAATTGTTTAGAGAGCTAAATGATCGTGAAATTGAAAATCACTACAAAATGAACTCTGAAAATGTTGAAACTTGGCATGGTATCATAATTTCACCCGCATAGCATGTGCGAAAGAGTAGAGAGGGTCACGGCAAAAACTGGACGCACTTCGTGTACAAACTGGACAAACTCTTTCGGAGTATCAGGGTTTCGGACGAGAACTCATCTGTTACACGGCCACTTCAATGTTTTTTAAACTTATTTGAACTCCGGACTTCTTTTGTGTTCAGTATGCAGCATTCAAAGCGACGTCATCAATTTCCAACATGTTCTGACATCATATGTTGTTTTTCGGTCGTTTACCTAATTGTTTAGAGAGCTAAATGATCGTGAAATTGAAAATCACTACAAAATGAACTCTGAAAATGTTGAAACTTGGCATGGTATCATAATTTCACCCGCATAGCATGTGCGAAAGAGTAGAGAGGGTCACGGCAAAAACTGGACGCAACTCGTGTACAAACTGGACAAAGTCTTTCGGAGTATCAGGGTTTCGGATGAGAACTCATCTGTTACACGGCCACTTCAATGTTTTTTAAACATATTTGAACTCCGGACTTCTTTTGTGTTCAGTATGCAGCATTCAAAGCGATGTCATCAATTTCCAACATGTTCTGACATCATTTGTTGTTTTTCTGTCATTTACCTAATTGTTTAGAGAGCTAAATGACCGTGAAATTGAAAATCACTACAAAATGAACTCTAAAAATGTTGAAACTTGGCATGGTATCATAATTTCACCCGCATAGCATGTGCAAAAGAGTAGAGAGGGTCACGGCAAAAACTGGACGCACTTCGTGTACAAAATGGACAAAGTCTTTCGGAGTATCAGGGTTTCGGACGAGACCTCATCTGTTACACGGGCACTTCAATGTTTTTTAAACTTATTTGAACTCCGGACTTCTTTTGTGTTCAGTATGCAGCATTCAAAGCGATGTCATCAATTTCCAACATGTTCTGACATCATTTGTTGTTTTTTGGTCATTTACCTAATTGTTTAGAGAGCTAAATGACCGTGAAATTGAAAATCACTACAAAAATGAATTCTGAAAATGTTGAAACTTGGCATGGTATCATCATTTCACCCGCATAGCATGTACGAAAGAGTAGAGAGGGTCACGGCAAAAACTGGACGCACTTCATGTAGAAACTGGACAAACTCTTTCGGAGTATCAGGGTTTCGGACGAGAACTCATCTGTTACACGGGCACTTCAATGTTTTTTAAACTTATTTGAACTCCGGACTTCTTTTGTGTTCAGTATGCAGCATTCAAAGCAACGTCATCAATTTCCAACATGTTCTTACATCATTTGTTGTTTTTCGGTCATTTACCTAATTGTTTAGAGAGCTAAATGACCGTGAAATTGAAAATCACTACAAAATGAATTCTGAAAATGTTGAAACTTGGCATGGTATCATCATTTCACCCGCATAGCATGTGCGAAAGAGTAGATAGGGTCACGACAAAAACTGGACGCTATTCGTGTACAAACTGAAAATAGAAGAAAATAAATAGAAGAAAAGAAATAATGTAGAAAAGAAAAAAAACTGTACAAAAAAATTACTCAAAAATAAATAGAAGAAAATAAATAATGCTGAAAATAAAAAAAACTATATAAAAAATTACTCAAAAATAAATAGAAGAAAATAAATAATGCAGAAAAGAAAAAACTATATAAAACATTTGTTGGCGCGCTGCCTAGTGGGCCTGCCAGACCTAGGGTGTGCAAATGCAGGCCCAGAAGGGCCAGCAGACTCACAGGGCAGCGTGCCCTAGTTAGGCCCAGAAGCCTGCTATATAGAGAAGCTCGAAGGAGCAGCCGCAGCTGGGTTTATAAACCAGTGCAGCTGCACTTCGCTCCGCAAGGTGGGACTAAACATTATGCACCGCCGGTGGAAGCGCACAACCATTAGTACCGGTTGGTGGCTCCAACTGGTACTAAAGGGGGGGGGTCTTTAGTACCGGTTGGTGGCACGAAGCGGTACTAAAGGGGCCGTTTCCCGCCCCTTGGCCTGGCGAAAATTGGCCTTTAGTACCGGTTGGTGGCTCCAACCGGTACTAAAGACCCCTCATATATATGGCACTTACGAAAAAATCAGTTTCATCGACCACCAGTACTTCTTCTCGATCCAACTTCTTCGCCGCGCCCGTCGCCCATCGCGCGCCGCCCTCGCCGCGCCCGCCGCCCGTCGTCGCCGTCATCGCCGTCGCCCCCGCCACCCGTCGTCGCCATCACCGCCGTCGCCCCCGCCGCGCCCGTCGCCGCCGCCTCTCGCCCGCCCCCGTCGTCGCCCGCCGCCGCCCGTACGTCGCCACCCCCCGCTCGTACACACACACACACACACACACACAGAGACACACACACACACACACCACACACACACACATACACACATTGTTTTTACTTATTTTCTATTTTCTGTTGTTTAGATTAATGTTAGATAAATTACGTAGATAATAATGTTAGAATGTTAATGTTAGATGAATTATATGGAAAAGATGTTAAATATTAATGTCAAATATATTTTACATGAATTAGAACAAGTTGAACTAGTTGAATTAGTATAGCTAGATATTAATTAGGTATATATATGAGATTTGAACTAGTTGAATTAATATAACTAGTTTATTTTTAGTATGAAAATTAATAGAACAAGTTTATTTTTAGTAAGAAAATTTAGGTATATGAGATTTGATGATCTAATCAAAATATTACTATATAGAACTACCTACTTTATTTTAGTAAGAAATTAATAGAACTAGTTTATTTTTAGTAAATGCTTAGTTGAATTAATAGAACTAGTTTATTTATTTGAATTAATAGAACTAGTAAGTGTTTAATGTTTCACCTATATATGAACATATGTTAGATATTAATGTCAAATGTTAGATGAATTAGATATAAATTATATGTTAGATATATATTTAATTTAGTTTATGAGATTTCATTATCTAATTAACATTTTATTTTATAGAACTAGCTACCTTATTTTTAGTAAGAAAATTAATAGAACTAGTTTAGTTGAATTAATTAGTTGAACTAGTTAGTTGAATTAGTTCAATTAATTAGGTATATTTTTCGTAAGTGCTTAGTTGAATTAGTTCAATTAATTAGTTGAACTAGTTGAATTAACAGAATTAGTTGAATTAATAGAACTATTAAGTGTTTAATGTTTCACCTATGAACATAGGAATGCCGTCTGACGACGAACACGATTTCATTATGTGCGAATACTACGAAGACCAGCGTGGCCTGTGCGGCAGAAATTTTCTAGTTGATGATAGACGCTTCAGCATCAAGCTGGATGAGAACTTCGAAGTGGATACAGTAAGTCACCACGACAAGTCTTTTTTCGTAATTAAGCATGACTTATGCTTCATTTGATTCAACTTTTAATTTTAATTTTTCACTATTCTACTAGCGTATCCCCTGCCATGCAAGAATTTTTGTCTTGCATAATATAGGTTTCAGTCCTAACGAAACTATGGAGGTAAAAAGAGTTTACTTGAAGACCGAGCATGGTTATACCTTGAACATCAAATTATACTATGCAGACACATACACCTATTTTGAATGCAAAACTTGGCAAGCACTATGCAAGACTTATGCATTTTAGCCTGATATGGTTATCACCTTTGATATTCATCCGGAAGATGATATTGAACGTAATAGAGACATCTGGGTCGATGTGCAGACGCCTCCAGTTCTACCATTATGTGAGTTTCTCAACCATATTTATGTCTTCGATATGAGATTATTTGAACCAGTTGAATAATTAATAGATCTCAATTTATATTGACAGCTTACTTCCAATCAAGCAAACATGTCCGGCGCTTGGTAGACAGGACCGTCCACTGTCCCGGGGCTGAACTAAACTGCGAGGAGACAAGTCATTATGTTTCGTGGCTTGAGGATCTTGATGCTGTCAAGACAAATTTCTTTCCTCCACTTAGAAATGTTAGTACTCAAATGTGCGACTAATAGTGTTCGTAATGAACTACGGTCACATATATTTAGGAAAGATGGTAAGATTTCTACTATTTCTCCTTAGTGCATCTTTTGCATACATTATTTTTTAAGCTAAACTTCATTGCTAAGTATGTTACTATACGATGTTCTTCAACAGGGACTCCCGATGAATGTTGTGCCTCATTGGATCGAGACTAAAGGTACCATGAATATTGTTAGCTTACGGCCAAGATATCCTACAATGCACTTTAGTGCATTCAGGATTTCTAATAGCGAGGAATGCTTAATAGTAAAAGACTGGAGCAAAATTGTGAACGATCACAGAGAAGTACTAGGGGCAGCAATCAGAAGCGCAACCCATGATTAGGAGACAGGTTCATCTGCATGCTCCAATATGATGAATCAGCAAAGCTATACATGTTCTATGCTATTTTACCTGAGAGAGAGCAGCAGGAGTGATTAATTAGCTAGTTCATGCTCTTAGTACTTGTCCTCTCATGTCTGTGTTCTTCGTCCTGAACTTAATCTCAAAGAGTGATTTGCTTTTGTGGTGTTATGAACGCTTATAATATCATTACCATGTTGAACTCGATGATATCTTCGCTATGAAAACCGTTGGTGATGATATATATGATGCAAGAGTTTTTATATTAATTAATATGATGATGATGATGATGATGATGATGAGTTATTATATCATTTATGAAATAAATTGCGTATTAGTTTCAACTGGATGGATTCTAGCTAAGTGATCACGTATATGCCATATCCATATTACCTCAATCACTTAAGTAGGTGATCAAGTATATATAATATGGATATGACATATACTTGATGACTTAGCTAGGATCCACGCATCCAGTCAAACTAATCACCTAATGATTTAACAACTCATTATAATGTAAAACAATCACTAAATTAAATTGAAAACACAAAATTAAAGTAAAAATAAAAAATAAAACCAAAACACACCCAAACATTTAGTACCGGTTGGTGTTACCAACCGGTACTAATGTCCTACGCGCCCACGGAGCTGGCTCGTGCCACGTGGTTGCCCTTTAGCACCGGTTCGTGCTGAACCGGTACTAAAGGGGGGGGCTTTAGTGCCTACAATTTAGTGCCGGTTACCGAACCGGCACTAAAGGGCCTTACGAACCGGTGCTATTGCCTGGTTCTGCACTAGTGCCTTCATGTACTGCTACCTGTTCAAGGTAAGTCATTGCTTTTGCGCTTCACTTTTGCTCATCTTTTGATGAAGGTAGGTGTGGTAGTAGTGCGAGACTACAACCTAGCACACCTCATACTGCAACTGACGAGCTTCTTCTTCATCGCAGCCAGCAAGACCACGTTGGCTCTGGCCTTGTGCTCGTCAAGAACTCTATAGAAATCCTGCAATCATGCATAAAACCAGAAGCAAATGAAGCATGCGTTGAGTGATTCGATGATAAACTATGAACAAAACTGAAGAAAAGTGATTCTGAAGAGAACTTACCCAAAATTTGGTGATAATGGCCTTAGCGGCCGCCCCGTACTCCGCATGGTTGGAAGCCTCGTAGTGGGCCCAGCTCATGGCCAAAACCCACAGCTCCGGGTCCTTGTCTGGCCTCGAGCAGAATAGGCCCGGCCAAAACTCCTTCAACAGGAAAGTGATAAGGCCGTTCGGTTTACGGCCCTGTCCGTGAAGGATCTAGTTCCTACAAAAGAATCAATGAATTAGCATGTGTACACTAAGAAAATGTTGGCATGTGTTCAAAATATGATTGAGAGGCACTTACTCTGTCCCCTTGGGTTCAATGAGCCACTTGTTGGCCTCGATAGAAGGTGGTTTAGGTAGTTCTGCAATACCACGCAGCCACCCCTTCGGAGCACCCGACGGCAAGTCACCCCACAACTCGGGGTCAACCTCCCCTCCACCCTCCTCCTCACCCTTCCCTCCAGCAACCTCCTCACCCTTGTACTCCTCACCCTCCCCTCTAGCACCCTCCTCACCCTTCTACTCCTCACCCTCCTCCTCGCACTGCTCCTCCTCGCACTCCTCCTCCTCGCACTCCTCCTCCTCTCCCTCCTCCTCCTCAGGAACATACTCATCCTCCTCAGACTAAGAAGGTGCCTCAGTATAGGAGGGCATCCAAGAAGACCACCTATTTCGGACACGGCCTGGAGTTTTTTGACCCCTGCCTCTCCCCACCTCCTCCTCCTCTAGGGGGCTCTCCCCTTGATACATCTCCAACGTATCTATTATTTTTGATTGTTCCATGCTACTATATTATCAACTTTGGATGTTTTATACGCATCAATATGCTATTTTATATTATTTTTGGGACTAACCTATTGACCTAGAGCCCAGTGCCAGTTTTTGTTTTTTCCCCTTGTTTTTGACCTTTCTAAGATAGGAATATCAAACGGAGTCCAAACGGAATAAAGCTTTCGAGATGATTTTTTTGGACCAAAAGAGACCACCGAAGCTTTGGAAGGAGGCCAGAAGAGCCACGAGGGAGTCACGAGCCCGCGAGGCCCGCCATACCCTCCTGGGCGCGCCTAGCAGGCTCGTGACCTCCTCGTTGGCCCAACTGACGTAATTCCACCGCCATAAATTCTTATAAATACATAAACCTCCAGAAATAAACCTAGATCGGGAGTTCCGCCGCCGCAAGCCTCTGTGTTCACAAAAAACCAACCGGGAGCCCGTTCTGACGCCCTGCTGGAGGGGCAACCATCTCCGGTGGCCATCTTCATTATCCCGGCGATCTCCATGACAAGGAGGGAGTAGTTCTCCCTCGGGGCTGAGGGTATGTACCAGTAGCTATGTGTTTGATCTCTCTCTCTCTCTCGTGTTCTTGAGATGTCTTGATCTTGATGTAACATGGGCTTTGCTACTATAGTTGGATCCTATGATGTTCTTCCACCTCTCCCTTCTTGTAATGAATTGAGTTTTCTGTTTGAAGTTATCTTATCGGATTGAGTCTTTAAGAACACTTGATATATGTCTTGCACATGTCTATCTGTGGTGACATTGAAATATTCATGTGAGTACTTGATGTATGTTTTGGTGATCAACTTGCGGGTTTCGTGACTTCGGGAACCTATGCATATGGGTTGGCACACGTTTTGACTCTCCGGTAGAAACTTTGGGGCAGTCTTTGAAGTTCTATGTGTTGGTTGAATAGATGATTCTGAGATTGTGTGATGCATATCGTATAATCATGCCCACGGATACTTGAGGTGACAATGGAGTATCTAGGTGACATTAGGGTTTTGGTTGATGTGTGTCTTAAGGTGTTATTCTAGTATGAACTCTATGATAGATCAAACGGAAAGAATATCGTCATGTTATTTTACTACGGACTCTTTAATAGATTGATCAGAAAGAATAACTTTGTGGTGGTTTCGTACCCGACAATAATCTCTTCGTTTGTTCTCCGCTATTAGTGACTTTGGAGTAACTCTTTGTTTCACGTTGAGGGCTAGTTATATGATCCAATTATGTTATCATTGTTGAGAGAACTTCCACTAGTGAAAGTATGAACCCTAGGCCTTGTTTCGAAACATTGCAATACCATTCGTGCTCACTTTTATTATTATTTACCTTGCTGTTTTTATATATTCAGATTACAAAAACCTATATCTACCATCCATATTGCACTCGTATCACCATCTCTTCGCCGAACTAGTGCACCTATACGATTTACCATTGTATTGGGTGTGTTGGGGACATAAGAGACTCTTTCTTATTTGGTTGCAGGGTTGCTTGAGAGAGACCATCTTCATCCTACACCTCCTACGGATTGATAAACCTTAGGTCATCCACTTGAGGGAAAATTGCTACTGTCCTACAAACCTCTGCACTTGGAGGCCCAACAACGTCTACAAGAAGAAGGTTGCGTAGTAGACATTGATACATCTCCAACATATCTATAATTTTTTATTGCTCCATGCTATATTATCTACTGTTTTGGACATTATTGGGCTTTATTATCCACTTTTATATTATTTTTGGGACTAACCTATTAACCGGAGGCCCAGCCCAGAATTGCTGGTTTTTTGCCTGTTTTAGGGTTTCGAAGAAAAGGAATATCAAATGGAGTCCAAACGGAACGAAACCTTCGGGAATGTGATTTTCTCACCGTATACAACTCAGGAGACTTGGACCCTACGTCAAGCCAACTAACAGGAGGCCACGAGGTAGGGGGCGCGCCTGCCCCCCCCCCCCCACATGCGCGCCCTCCACCCTCGTGGGCCCCCTGTTGCTCCACCGACGTGCATCTTCCTCCTATATATAACCACGTACCCCCAAACGACCAGATACGGAGCCAAAACCCTAATTCCACCGCTGTAACTTTTTGTATCCACAAGATCCCATCTTGGGGCCTGTTCCGGAGCTCCGCCGGAGGGGGCATCGATCACGAAGGGCTTCTACATCAACACCATAGCCTCTCCGATGAAGTGTGAGTAGTTTACTTCAGACCTACGGGTCCATAGTTAGTAGCTAGATGGCTTCTTCTCTCTTTTTGGATCTCAATACAATGTTCTCCCCCTCTCTTGTGGAGATCTATTCGATGTAATCTTCTTTTTGCGGTGTGTTTGTTGAGACCAATGAATTATGGGTTTATGATCAAGTCTATCTATGAATAATATTTGAATCTTCTCTGAATTCTTTTATGTATGATTGGTTATCTTTGCAAGTCTCTTCGAATGATCAGTTTGGTTTGGCCTACTAGATTGATCTTTCTTGCAATGGGAGAAGTGCTTAGCTTTGGGTTCAATCTTGCGGTGTCCTTTCCCGGTGACAGTAAGGGCAGCAAGGCACGTATTGTATTGTTGCCATCGAGGATAACAAGATGGGGTTTTCTTCATATTGCATGAGTTTATCCCTCTACATCATGTCATATTGCTTAAGGCGTTACTCTGTTTTTAACTTAATACTCTAGATGCATGCTGGATAGCGGTCGATGAGTGGAGTAATAATAGTAGATGCAGGCAGGAGTCGGTCTACTTGTCTCGGACATGATGCCTATATACATGATCATATCTAGATATTCTCATAACTATGCTCAATTCTGTCAATTGCTCAACAGTAATTTGTTCACCCACCGTAGAATACTTATGCTATCAAGAGAAGCCACTAGCGAAACCTATGGCCCCCGAGTCTATCTTTGTCATATCAATCTCCTACTACTTAGTTATTTACTTTGCTATTTACTTTGCCTTTATTTACTTTGCATCTTTATCATAAAAATACCAAAAATATTATCTTTATCATATCTATCAGATCTCAGTCTAGTAAGTGGCCCTATAGGGATTGACAACCCCTATTTGCGTTGGTTGCGAGGATTTATTTGTTTGTGCAGGTACGAGGGACTTGCGTGTAGCCTCCTACTGGATTGATACCTTGGTTCTCAAAAGCTGAGGGAAATACTTATGCTACTTTGCGGCATCATCCCTTCCTCTTCGGGGAAAACCAACGCAGTGCTAAAAGAGGTAGCAAGAAGGATTTCTTGCGCCGTTGCCGGGGAGGTCTACGCAAAAGTCAACATAACAAGTACCCATCACATACCCTCATCTCCCGCATTACATTATTTGCCATTTGCCTCTCGTTTTCCTCTCCCCCAATTCACCCTTGCCGTTTTATTCACCCTCTCTCTCTCCATCCTCCCTCTCTATTTGCCCTTTTTGTCCGCTTGCTTTTTGTTTGCTTGTATGTTAGTTTGCTTGCTTGCCGTTATGGCTAGTACCTTATCTTCTCCGTTGTCTCCTGAGAATGAAATTCTAAATTTTAAGCAAAGGGAGGGTGAAAATCTAAAAGATGCTTGGTATAGAATTTGCAATGCTCAAAATAAATCTGCTAGGAAGCAATCTACTACCATTCTCCTTCGCAATTTTTATGTAGGCATTACTCCGTCGCACCGTTATGTTCTTGATACTATTAGGGAGGGAAATTTTTTGGGTAGCCATACTTTTGATTCTTATAATGCTATGTTAGATTTATTTGGCCCCCCTCTTTTGGACAATTAACTATATTAACTTTGGAGCATGTAATGCAAAGGCTTGAAATTATTGAAAATAAGGTTGCTACTATAGAGTTAATTGAAAATTTGGATAAAAAGATCCACAGCCAAATCTCTCAATATGGATCTAAAGTAGGAGTTACTTTGAAAGATATTAAAGAAAAGGAACCCATAGTTAATGAGAAAATAAATCACGATTCCGTTTGGATCGATAAACTTGAGAATATTATTACCAACTTGGGAACCGCTTTTTCTTCCATAAAGAATACTCCAAGTCCTTCCACTAAAGTTGCCAAGCTTATGTACGTTCCTAAAAATAAGGGTGAATCATCTAGTAAGGAAAATGCGGATCTCAAATCTATAAGTGTTCATCCCAATCTTTTTGCTATCATTAAGGAACCATTTGTTACAAATGAATTTTTTGATCTTGTGCCTAAAAGTTTGATAATTAATAAAAAGCAAGAAATTCCTAAAGATGGTAGATGCCTCATTGAAGAATTACCTACCAAAGATG
Source organism: Triticum urartu (assembly GCF_056163025.1). NCBI lineage: Eukaryota > Viridiplantae > Streptophyta > Magnoliopsida > Poales > Poaceae > Triticum > Triticum urartu. The sequence goes on along the minus strand of NC_141875.1, from coordinate 717,800,068 downwards.
GCAATACCTAGATCTATTCTTGCTTGTTATGCCTAGCTAGGGGCGTTAAACGATAGCGCTTGTTGGGAGGCAACCCAATTTTATTTTTATTCCTTGATTTTTGCTCCTGCTTAGTAATAAATAAATTATTTAACTTCTCTTTTGGTTGTGTTTTTTGTGTGTAATTAGTGTTTGTGCCAAGTAGAACTGTTGGGAAGACTTGGGGAAAGTCTTGTTGAACTTGCTGTAAAAAACAGAAACTTTAGCGCTCACGAGAACTGCTGTAATTTTTATTTGGAAAGTGATATTTAGTTAATTATTTTTTCATATGATTAATAGATAAATTCCTCACGTCCAGCAATTTATTTTAGAATTTTTGGGGTACCAGATCTTGCGCTAGCTACAGATTGCTACAGACTGTTCTGTTTTTGACAGATTCTGTTTTTCGTGTGTTGTTTGCTTATTTTGATGAATCTATGGCTAGTAAATTAGTTTATAAACCATAGAGAAGTTGGAATAAAGTAGGTATAACACCCATATAAATAAAGAATGAGTTAATTACAGTACCTTGGAGTGGTCTTTTGTTTTCTTTCGCTAACAGAGCTCACGAGATTTTCTACTTTACGTTTTGTGTTGTGAAGTTTTCAAGTTTTGGGTAAAGATTTGATGGATTATGAAACAAGGAGTGGCAAGACCCTAAGCTTGGGGATGCCCATGGCACCCCCAAGATAATCTAAGGAAACCTAAAAGCCAAAGCTTGGGGATGCCCCGGAAGGCATCTCCTCTTTCGTCTACTTCTATCGGTAACTTTACTTGGAGCTATATTTTTATTTACCACATGATATGTGTTTTGCTTGGAGCGTCTTGTATTATTTGAGTCTTTGCTTATTAATTTACCACAATAATCCTTGCTGTACACACCTTTTGAGAGAGCCATATATGATTTGGAATTTGTTAGAATACTCTGTGTGCTTCGCTTATATCTTTTGAGTTAAATAATTTTACTCTAGTGCTTCACTTATATCTTTTAGAGCATGGTGGTGGATTTGTTTTATAGAAACTATTGATCTCTCATGCTTCACTTAGATTATTTTGAGAGTCTTAAATAGCATGGTAATTTGCTTAAAATCCTAATATGCTTGGTATGCAAGATTAATAATAAAAATTCTGGTATGAGTGTGTTGAATACTATGATAAGTTTGATACTTGATAATTGTTTTGAGACATGGAGATGGTGATATTAACACTAGTAGAAACCAGGGCTTTGGTCCAGGCCGGGTCAGCCCATTAGTCCCGGTTCATTCCAGAACCGGGACCAATGGGGGCATTGGACCCGGTTCGTGAGCCCAGGGGGCCGGCAGGGCCACGTGGGCCATTGGTCCCGGTTCATCTGGACCTTTTGGTCCCGGTTGGTGGGACGAACCGAGACCAATGGGCCTCGCTCCTGGCCCACCACCATTGGTCCTGGTTGGTGGCTTGAACCGGGACTAAAGGCTCCCCTTTAGTCCCGGTTCATGCCACCAACCGGGACCAATGAGGTGCCTATATATACCCCCTCACGTAAGAGCAGAGCACACTACTCTGTTTTTTTCTGGCCGAGGGGGAGAGGGCTTGGTGGTGCTCTAGCTCACCTCCTATGCACACAAGGTGTTCGATGGAATGCCCGAGCCACACTACTTAAGCCTTTTCCTCTCCAAGCTCGACCTCCAAGCTCCATTTTCCACAATATTTGTCTAGGTTTAGCGGTCCGTCACGCCCCATCCCCGTCTTCACCGCCGTTGATCACCCGCGCCGAGCTCATCGCCGGCACCACCGTGGTGAGCCTCTTGTTCTTATCTTCTTTCTGAAAGGAAAAATATTCTTACTTGTATGTTTACATAGATACTTGTATTATTTTCTCACTTTTACTATTGCATCTTATATAGTGCGATGGTTTTGGTATCCGGCCCCGTTGGCCCTCGTCCTGTCTATGATTCGGATGTGGTATATATATTATCTTTATAACTATTGGTTCATTTATTGTTTATGAAAATTATGCTGACCAACGTGACTTAGATTTTATTTATGTAGGATGTATGTGAATCGGAAATGCCAACCGACCCTATTGTCGAGAGGTTAAATTTAGTTGAAGAAGAAAACAATTTGTTGAAGGAAAAAATAAAAAAAATTGAGGAGGAGAAGATGATATTGGAGTTGCATGTTGCGGATGTCGTCGATGATCACAAGATCAAGATGGATGCAATGCGCTTGAAGATTAGAAAGATTAGAAAATATGCCATTCATACCGAGGCTTGGTATCATTGTGCCATTGGATCAATTGTTACCTTGGTTGCGATTATGATCGCATTTGTTTTCGCATTGAAATGTTTTACATAGTTTCAATGTATGGTTTAATTAATTAGATGCTCTGGAGAGCTATATGTTGTTAGATGAGAACTATGTATGCACTTTGGTTTTAATGTGATGATGAACTTCTATTAATTTGGACACTTAATTATATATAATGCACGCAGATGAACCGGCAATGGATGTACGGTGACAGACACACCCGCGAGTACATTAAGGGCGTGCATGAGTTTCTCGATGCGGCTGAGGCAAACAAGCAGAATGGTTTTATGTGTTGTCCATGCACTGAATGTGGGAATACGAGGTCTTACTCAAACCGGAAAATCCTTCACTCCCACCTGCTTTACAAGGGTTTCATGCCACACTATAATGTTTGGACGAGGCACGGAGAAATAGGGGTTATGATGGAAGACCACGAAGAAGAAGAGTACGATGACAACTATGTGCCCCCTGAATACGGTGATGCTGCAACGGGGGGAGCTGGTGAAGATCAAGAGGAACCAGACGATGTGCCCAATGATGCTGCCACGGGTGAAGCTACTGAAGATCAAGAGGAACCAGACGATGTGCCCGATGATGATGATCTCTGCCGGGTCATTGTCGATGCAAGGACGCAATGCGAAAGTCAAAAGGAGAAGCTGAAGTTCGATCGCATGTTAGAGGATCACAAAAAAGGGTTATACCCCAATTGCGAAGATGGCAACACAAAACCCGGTACCGTACTGGAATTGCTATAGTGGAAGGCAGAGAATGCTGTGGCTGACAAAGGATTTGAGAAGCTACTGAAAATATTGAAGAAGAAGCTTCCAAACGATAACGAATTGCCCGACAGTACATACGCAACAAAGAAGGTCGTATGCCCTCTAGGATTGGAGGTGGAGAAGATACATGCATGCCCTAATGACTGCATCCTCTACCGCGGTGCATACAAGGATCTGAACGCATGCCCGGTATGCGGTGCATTGCGGTATAAGATCAGACGAGATGACCCTGGTGATGTTGACGGCGAGCCCCCCAGGAAGAGGGTTCCTGCGAAGGTGATGTGGTATGCTCCTATAATACCACGGTTGAAACGTCTATTCAGAAACGAAGAGCATGCCAAGTTGATGCGATGGCACAGTGAGAACCGAAAGAAAGATGGGAAGTTGAGAGCACCCGCTGACGGGTCGCAGTGTAGAAAAATCGAGAGAAAGTACTGGGATGAGTTTGCAAAGGACCCAAGGAATGTATGGTTTGCTTTAAGTGCGGATGGCATTAATCCTTTCGGGGAGCAGAGCAGAAATCAAAGCACCTAGCCCGTGACTCTATGTATGTATAACCTTCCTCCTTGGATGTGCATGAAGCGGAAGTTCATTATGATGCCAGTTCTCATCAAAGGCCCTAAGCAACCCGGCAACGACATTGATGTGTACCTAAGGCCATTAGTTGAAGAACTTTTACAGCTGTGGAATGGAAACAGTGTACGTACGGGGGATGAGCACAGGAGGAATTTAACCTAAAGGCGTTGCTTTTCGTGACCATCAACGATTGGCCCGCTCTCAGTAACCTTTTAGGACAGACAAACAAAGGATACTACGCATGCACGCACTGTTTAGATGACACTGAAAGTATATACCTGGAAAAATGCAGGAAGAATGTGTACCTGGGCCATCGTCGATTTCTTCCAACCAACCATCAATGTCGAAAGAAAGGCAAACATTTCAAAGGCGAGGCAGATCACCGGAAGAAGCCCGCCATGCGTACCGGTGATCACGTACTTGCTATGGTCAATGATTTACACATAATCTTTGGAAAGGGTCCCGGTGGACTAGCTGTTCCGAATGACGCTGAGGGACACACACCCATGTGGAAGAAGAAATCTATATTTTGGGACCTACCCAACTGGAAAGACCTAGAGGTCCGCTCTTCAATCGACGTGATGCACGTGACGAAGAACCTTTGCGTGAACCTGCTAGGCTTCTTGGGCGTGTATGGGAAGACAAAAGATACACCTGAGGCACAGGAGGACCTGCAACGTTTGCACAAAAAAGACGGCATGCCTCCGAAGTAGTATAAAGGTCCTACCAGCTACGCTCTTACGAAAGAAGAGAAAGAAATCTTCTTTGAATGCCTGCTTAGTATGAAGGTCACGACTGGCTTCTCGTCGAATATAAAGGGAATGATAAATATGCCAGAGAAAAAGTTTCAGAACCTAAAGTCTCATGACTGCCACGTGATTATGACGCAACTGCTTCCGGTTGCATTGAGGGGGCTTCTACCGGAAAACGTTCGATTAGCCATTGTGAAGCTATGTGCATTCCTCAATGCAATCTCTTAGAAGGTGATCGATCCAGGAATCGTACCAAGGCTAAGGAGTTATGTGGCGCAATGTCTTGTCAGTTTCGAGCTGGTGTTCCCACCATCCTTCTTCAATATCATGACGCACGTCCTAGTTCATCTAGTCGACGAGATTGTCATCCTGGGGCCCGTATTACTACACAATATGTTCCCCTTTGAGAGGTTCATGGGAGTCCTAAAGAAATATGTCCGTAACCGCGCTAGGCCAGAAGGAAGCATCTCCATGGGCCATCAAACAGAGGATGTTATCGGGTTTTGTGTTGACTTCATTCCTGGCCTTAAGAAGATAGGTCCCCTAAATCGCGGTATGAGGGGAGACTGACTGGAAAAGGCACTCTTGGAAGTGACTCAATAATATGCAGGGACGGATATTCTTGGTCTCAAGCACACTACATAGTTCTACAGAACTCTACCTTGGTGACCCCGTATGTCGATGAACACAAGAACAGTCTGTGCTCCAAACACCCGGAGCAGTGCGACGACTGGATTATATGTGAACACATCAGGACTTTCAGCAGTTGGTTGGAAACACGTCTCAGAGGTGACAACACTGTTTGTGATGAGTTGTACTTGTTGTCCAGGGGATCATCTTTGACTGTATTGACTTACAAAGGATACGAGATAAATGGGAATACATTTTACACGATCATCCAAGATCAAAAGAGCACCAACCAAAACAACGGTGTCCGCTTTGATGCAGCAACCGAGAGCGGAAAGGACACACATTATGGTTCCTTAGTGGACATATGGGAACTTGACTATGGACCTGATTTTAAGGTCCCTTTGTTTAAGTGCAAATGGGTCAATCTGTCAGGCGGCGGGGTACAGGTAGACCCACAGTACGGAATGACAACAATGGATCTGAAAAATCTTGGGTACACTGACGAACCGTTCGTCCTAGCCAATGATGTGGCACAAGTTATCTATGTGAAGGACATGTCTACCAATCCGAGAAAAAGAAAAGATAAGGAAGCGAATACATCATACGATGAGCCAAAGAGCCACATAGTTCTTTCAGGAAAAAGGGACATCCTGGGAGTGGACGGCAAGACAGACATGTCTGAAGATTATGAAAAGTTTCATGAAATTCCTCCCTTCAATGTCAAGGCTGACCCAAGCATCCTGATAAACGATGAAGATTATCCATGGTTACGGCGCAATAAGCAAATGACACAAGCGAAGAAAAAGTGAATACTTTCTCCCGCAACTATTATGATGATACCATGCCAACTTTGTAACACACGAGTATGCTACCATTGTCCGTTTTGTACATGCACATGCTATGTGGGTGAAATTATGACACCATGCCAACTTTCAACTTTTTCAGAGTTCATTTGAAATGCTTTAATATCTTATGGTTCGGCCCTCATAATACCATTGTTCAAATTTTAACTATTCAAATTTGAAAACTAATGGCACTAACAGAAAGTTTATAATTTTTTCTAAAACTGATGGCACTAACAGAAAGTTTATAATTTTTCTGACCTAAAAGAAAAAAGAATTAAAAATAAAGCAAAAAACAAAACAAAATAAATAATGCAAAAAACAAAACAAAAAAACAGGAAAAAAACTATTTTTATAGTAAAGTTAATCACAAACTTGTGATTCACACAAATTTCAAAGAATTCAGATTTTAACTATTCAAATTTGAAAACTAATGGCACTAACAGAAAGTTTATAATTTTTCTAAAACTAATGGCACTAACAGAAAGTTTATAATTTTGCTGACCTAAAAGCAAAAAGAATTAAAAATGGAAAAAAGAAAAGAAAATAAATAATGCAAAAAAAAAATGGAAAATGTAAAGTTAATCACAAACTTGTGATCCACACAAATTTCAAAGAATTCAAATTTTAACTATTCAAATTCGAAAACTAATGGCACTAACAGAAAGTTTATAATTTTTCTAAAACTAATGGCACTAACAGAAAGTGTATAATTTTGCTCCTCGCCCCTAGCCCATGACCATTAGTCCCGGTTTGTGCCACAAACCGGAGCTAAAGGGTTGGTCCTCGTTGCGGGCAGAGTTTAGTCCCACCTCGCCAACCGAAGGGGGCTCACACCGGTTTATAAGCCCTTCCCTCTCTCCCTTGTTGAGCTCCTCTCAAAGTGAAAATAGATGCCCTAATAGAGAAAAGTTTAACCTAAATTCAGAGTGAATTTCTCTGAAATTCATAGAAATTTACTATGAATTTAGGTTGAAGTTTCTCTATAAGCGCAACTATTCTCATTTTTTAGTAAGTTAATCACAAACTTGTGATTCACACAAATTTCAAAGAATTCAAATTTTAACTATTCAAATTTGAAAACTAATGGCACTAACAGAAAGTTTATAATTTTTCTAAAACTAATGGCACTAACAAAAAGTTTATAATTTTGCTAACCTAAGAGCAAACAGAATTAAAAATTAAAGCAAAAAACAAAAGAAAATAAATAATGCAAAAAACAAATCAAAAAAACAGGAAAAAAAACTATTTTTATAGTAAAGTTAATCACAAAATAAAATAAATAAAGCAATAAAGAAAACAAAAAAACTAAAAAAGTGTTTTCAAATTTGAAAACTAATGGCACTAACAGAAAATTTATAATTTTTCTAAAACTAAAAGGAAAAAAGAATAAAAAATAAAGCAAAAAACAAAATAAAATAAATAATGCAGAAAACAAAACAAAAAAACTGGAAAAAATAGCAACAATAAGTATTTTGTTGTAAGTAGAAACAAAATAAAATAAATAAAGCAACAAAGAAAACAAAAAAACAAAAAAAGTGTTTTCAAATTTGAAAACTAATGGCATTAACAAAAAGTTTATAATTTTTCTAAAACTAAAAGCATAAATAATTAAAAACAAAAGAAAAAAAATAAATAAAGCAACAAAAAAACAAAAAAAGTGCCACCTACTGGGCCCCCACGGCCTGAATACGACTAGAAACCCATCCAAGGGCCAGGATTCAGGTCCGCAGGAGGCCTAGTAGGCCCACAGGCATAGCAGTGACAAATAGGCCCGTAAGTCTGCAATGGAGAGAAGCTCGAGAGGGGTGCATCAGTGGGGCTTATAAACCATTGCGCACCCCTCTCAACTAGCGAGGTGGGACTAAACTTTTGACGCCGCAGCAGCACAAGGCCTTTGGTCCCGGTTGGTGGCACCAACCGGGACTAAAGGGGGCATTGGTCACGGTTGGTGACATGAACCATGACCAATGCCCCCCTTTAGTCCCGGTTGGTGCTACCAACCGGAACAAAAGGCCGCCGGTTCCCGCCCTTTGGGCTGCTGAAAAGAGGCCTTTGGACCCGGTTGGTGGCACCAGCCGGGACTAATGCCCACCTTTAGTCCCGGTTTCTGCCACGAACCGGGACTAAAGGCTCTGCTATATAAGTCCACACTTAGGAAATTTTCACTCTCACCTTGCAGTTGCCGCCCCCGACGACGCCGACGCCGCCAGGCTGCCCCGACGCCGCCCGCCCCGGCCCGCCCCCATCGTCGCCGTCGCCCGCGCCCCTGGCCCGACGCGCGCCGCCCCGGCCCGCCCCCGTCGCCGTCGCCCGCGTCCCTGCCCCGACGCGTGCCACCCCGGCCTGCCCTCGCCGTCGCCCGCGCCGACCCCTTCCCTGACGCGCGCGGCCCCGGCCCGCCGTCGCCGTCGCCCGTGCCCCCTACCCCGAGCGCGCGCCCACTACCCCGTCGCCATCCTCGCGGCCGACCCCGCGGTCCTCCTGGTCCGGCTGGCGCCCTCCCTAGCTAGCATTTTTTTTCATATATATGCTTTTTTTCTTATATATGCTTGTTTTTTATATATATGTATATATGTTCTCTGTGTATATATATGTTCATGTATATATGCAAAAGATAGTTTTTTAGAAAAATTAGGATTTTTTTTGTTCATAGATTTTTTTTGGTGATATTAATTATTGTAAATATGCAAATGTTTGTATATTCATATGAACAATGAATTAGGCAATACTACTTCATGTATTTTTAAGAAGGAAGAAGAAGAAAAAGAATGAGAGGAAAAAGGAAATAAGAAGAGGAAGAAAGGAGAAGAAGAGGGGAGAGGAAGACGAGGAGAAATATATAAGAAGAAGAAAAAAGAAGAAAAAGAAGAGGAGAAGAAGAAAGGAATAGAGGAGAAGAAGATAAAAATAGAATATATATTCTATTTTCTCTTTTCTCCTCTATTCCTTTCTTCTTATCCCCTTTTTTTTCTTCTTTTTTTTCTTCGACACATGGGGGGGGGGGGGGGGTCGATATACCCCCTCCCGATAACTTCAACACGAGAGGGGGTCGATATACCCCCTCCCCGATAATATTATTTTCCCATGTACGTATGTCGTGTCGATATAAACTCCCGATAACTTCATAGCATTTTTTTGTTCATATTTTTTTCATAGCATTATTTCCATGTATATATGTATGTGGATATGTATGTATAGATGGATAGCATTTTTTCCATGTATGTATGTCATTGTCGATATACCCCCTCCCCGTTAACTTCGACAGGAGGGGGATCGATATAACCCTCCCCGATAACTTCGACATGAGGGGGGTCGATATACCCCCTCCCTGATAACTTCGACATGAGGGGGGTCGAGAACTAGTTTAGGGGGTCGAGAGTTGAGAACTAGTTTAGGGGGTCAAGGGTCGAGAACGTCGGACATTCATGAGAGAGGTGAGGAAGAAGGGGAAGAAGAGGGAGAAGAAGAGGAGAGGAAGAAGAGGAAGTCTTCTCCTCTATTCTTTCTTCTCTTCTTTTTTCTTCTTCTTCCTATATGTATTAGTTTTTTTATTTCGGTTGTTAATTAGTAGATATTAATTTTGTTCATATATGTATGGATGCATGTGATATGTATGTATGTATGTATGTATCGGGTATGTCGTTGTCGATATACCCCCTACCCGATAACTTCGACATGAGGGGGTCGAGAGGGGGTCTAGGGTTGCTGAGGGGTCGAGGGTCGTCGAACATGAGAGGAAGAAGAGGATAAAAAAGAAGAGGAAGAAGAAAAAAAGAGGAGAAGAAAGAATAGAGGAGCTATTCTTTCTTCTCCTCTTTTTTTTTCTTCTTCTTCCTCTTTTTTTATCGGGAACGAGGGTCGTTGAGGGTCGCCGAGCGGTAGAGGAAACCCTAACTAGCAAGTATCGTCGGTGTGAGATACATGTGGCCGTCGGTGTCGGACAGTACATCCACGTCCCACAAGTGACGCGGGCTTCAACGCCCACGTCACTTGTGGGACGTGGATGTAGTGTCCGACACCGACGGCCACATGTATCTCACACCCACGATACTTGCTATTTAGGGTTTCCTCTACCGTTCGGCGACCCTCGTTTCCGATAAAAAAAGAGGAAGAAGAAGAAAAAAAAGAGGAGAAGAAAGATTTCTTCTTCTCTTTTTTTCTTCTTCTTCTTCCTCTTTTTTTTATCGGGAACGAGGGTCGTCAAGGGTCACCGAGCGGTAGAGGAAACCATAAATAGCAAGTGTCCGACACCGACGGCCACATGTATCTCACATCGATGATACTTGCTATTTAGGGTTTCCTCTACCGCTCGGCGACCCTGACCCTCGACGACCCTCGTTCCCGATAAACTAAAGAGGAAGAAGAAGAAAAAAAAAGAGGAGAAGAAATTCTTCTTCTCTTTTTTTTTCTTCTTCTTCCTCTTTTTTTATCGGAAACGAGGGTCGCCGAACGGTAGAGGAAACCCTAAATAGCAAGTATCGTGGGTGTGAGATACATGTGGCCGTCGGTGTCGGACACTACATCCACGTCCCACAAGTGACGTGGGCGTTGAAGCCCGCGTCACTTGTGGGACGTGGATGTACTGTCCGACACCGACGGCCACATGTATCTCACACCGACGATACTTGCTAGTTAGGGTTTCCTCTACCGCTCGGCGACCCTCAACGACCCTCGTTCCCGATAAAAAAAGAGGAAGAAGAAGAAAAAAAAAGAGGAGAAGAAAGAATAGCTCCTCTATTCTTTCTTCTCCTCTTTTTTTCTTCTTCCTCTTCTTTTTTTATCCTCTTCTTCCTCTCATGTTCGACGACCCTCGACCCCTCAGCAACCCTAGACCCCCTCTCGACCCCCTCATGTCGAAGTTATCGGGTAGGGGGTATATCGACAACGACATACCCGATACATACATACATACATACATATCACATGCATCCATACATATATGAACAAAATTAATATCTACTAATTAACAACCGAAATAAAAAAACTAATACATATCGGAAGAAGAAGAAAAAAGAAGAGAAGAAAGAATAGAGGAGAAGACTTCCTCTTCTTCCTCTCCTCTTCTTCTCCCTCTTCTTCCCCTTCTTCCTCACCTCTCTCATGAATGTCCGACGTTCTCGACCCTTGACCCCCTAAACTAGTTCTCAACCCTCGACCCCCTAAACTAGTTCTCGACCCCCCTCATGTCGAAGTTATCAGGGAGGGGGTATATCGACCCCCCCTCATGTCGAAGTTATCGGGGAGGGTTATATCGACCCCCCCTCCTGTCGAAGTTAAAGGGGAGGGGGTATATCGACAATGACATACATACATGGAAAAAATGCTATCCATCTATACATACATATCCACATACATATATACATGGAAATAATGCTATGAAAAAAAATAGAAGAAAGAACAGAGGAGTAAGAACTCCTCTATTCTTTCTTCTCCTCTTTTTTTCTTCTTCCTCTTCTTTTTTTATCCTTGAAGCGTTGTCGAGGCCACCCCAAACCCTAGAGAAGCAGCATCGAGGCCACCCCAAACCCTAGAGAAGCAGCGTCGAGGCCACTAATTAATATTATTTCTACGTTTGCCACTAATATATCCATCTGTCATGTTTGAATAATAATTGCCATGTTGTCAATATTTGTAGAAACTATGGACACCGCCCGAGATGAAGTACAAGAAGAGTTGTTGGGGGACATAATCGCACGAGGAAGTGATGCCGTCTGCTCGTTGTTTCTCAACGACACCGATGGTCTGGAAGTAGCTGGCTATGATTATGATGGCTCCGGTGACCTAATGCCGGTGCAAGAAGGAGACCGTGAGGACGGCTCCGGTGACCCAATGCCGGTGCAAGAAGGAGACCGTGATGACGTCTCCGGTGACTGAACCGAGTCCGGCCAAGTATATATATTAGTTAAGCTTCTGCTGACTAGCTAATTGATGCATTCATTGTTTTGGTATGTACACATATTAATTAAGTCTTTGTTCTTTTTTCTAGCCCTCCGGTCGAGCACAACTTCGGTAAAGAGACGAGGCCCGAAGAAAAAGTTGAGCTCAGATGAAAAGTTTGAGATCATAGAAATCACGCCCGACGGCCAACCGATTGAACTCCTCCGGACAAAGAGCGCATTTGTTGCTCAGTGCGGGGTTTTGGTTAGGGACAAGATCCCGATCAGCATCCAGCAATGGTTAAAGCCGGCTATAGAAGGCCCTGAGGTGTCTTATGTCAATGATATGCAGAAAAATGATCTTTGGACTGAGCTAAAGTCAAATTTCACCCTACCGCCAGAGGATGATCCGGAGAAGCCAGTTAAAGAGCAATTAATCTAGTATTTTGCTCTTAAGAGGATGGCAGAACTATTCAGGAGGTGGAAGAAAGAGCTGAATAAGTTTGTTGAAAATAAAGAGACACCAGAATTCAAGGGCAGATATGAGAAGATCAGAGATCACTGGCCTGCATTTGTGGCCCACAAGACATCGAAAAAGAGTAAGAAGATGTCGGCGACAAATAAGCAAAATTCTGCGAAGAAGAAGCATCACCATCGCACGGGGTCAGGTGGCTACCTCGTAGCTCGGCCTAAGTGGGCCAAGACTGAGAATGATCTGGTTGATAAAGGGATCAAACCAGAGACAATTAACTGGCCAAACCGTTGCCGGACTTGGTTCTTCGAGGCTGGCGGAACCTTGGACCCTGTATCAGGGAAGTGCATTTGGACGAACGATCAAATGGACATACCAGTCAAGAATCTTCAGCAGTATATCAATGCAGCACAGCAAGGGACGTTCTTTCCAGACAGAGAGAACGACGAGCTCACAATGGCCCTCGAGAATCCTGAGCACCCTAGATAGACATGAGGCACGCCAAGCTCCATTCCGTGGAAGGTTGGGTTTCCGGACGCAGGCGGTTACAAATGCCAGGAGAGGAGGAAAAAAGTGCAGCAGACCCAAATGCAGGTGCTGCAAGCAAGGGTACAAGCGATAGAGGAACGAGAAGCAAATCGCAGCAAACGAACTGCCGAAGCTTCCCCCAAAGCTACCCCGCCATCTCAGCGGAGAAGCAGCGTGGCTTCCACCGAGCTGCTTCAGCCGGAGCATGCCTTGACTGCTCCTGCCAGCTATCCCGTGGATGCTATCACAGAGTCTCAAAATTGCCACCTTATGACGCAATGGATGAATTTGAAGGTCAAGGTGGCCATTGGCTCTATTTATCCTACTGAACCCGGCGCAACTTTTCACTGCTGGCCGATTCCAGAAGGATATGCTAGGGTGATGGTGGATGAAATAACGGAGGGATTTGAGGACCTCCAGCTTGACCACCCTACCGGTGAAGGGGAGACTAGGCTAGGTTCTGCTCTGAAGACTCCATGCCTATGGCGGAAGGAGCTCATCAACCTTCCGAACTGGACGCCTCCGCCTCCTCCTCCGGCAAGTCAGGGCACTCTGCCTCCTCCACCGCCTCCTCCTCCGGTGAGTCAGGGCACTCCCCCTCCTCCACTGCCTCCTCCTCCGGCGAGTGACGATCAGGGCACTCGGACGGCTCCTTCTCCGGCGCGTGGCGGCACTCTGCCTCCTTCTCCGCCTGCACCGGCGTGCCCGAGCAGCTAGCCTCCTCCTTCTCTGCCTCGTCAGCAAGGGCGGAAGAGACCTGCCGCCGCTCCGGCTGCTCCGGCGCGTCGTAGTCCCTCTCCTCCGCCTCGTAAGCATGTAAAGAAGACAACCGCTCCGTCTGCTCTGCTGGCGTCTAGCAGTACAGCCAGAGGCGGGAGGACATACAGATTCGGTCCTTCTCTGAAGACTCCAGAGAAGTTACCATACGAGAGGACCCCGGAGGAGAACGCCGAGATCGCGCGAGAAGAAGTGAGGAACTTCTTTGAAGGGGTGAAAGCAAAGAAACATCCACCTCCGGAGGAGAAGGTAGATCCGGTGAAAGCGAAGCGCACTCTGGCTGCCCTGACAAAACCACCCAAGTCTCCGCCGAAAGGGAACTATGAGCGCATTATTGGAAAGGAATTTGCCGAAGCGTAGCGGTCGGGAAGTACTGTCAGTGATCAAAGGCTGAAAGAACGAAGAGCTGGGAAACAAATTGCCCAGCTCGGCGAACAAGCGAAGCAATCGTGCCCCCCGCTCAAGGTGCCTAGCGACATCGTCGCTAATGATCCGAGGACGGTGCCCGGTTATAGCAATCTTGGCGATTACCTGCCTGACGATGTACATTATGATTTCATGGAGGCGCAGATACAAAGATACGAGTACGGGAAGCCTCTCATCAAAGATGAAAGATCTCTATCAACGATGATGCGAAGATTGCATGATTGGTACTTGAAAATCTGTAGAGAGTCTGGGGGGAGGAGTACTTTGTATGTGAGAGTTAAAAAGGAGCATGACCTCGTTGGAATTGAACTGTTGCCTGTTCCATTTGAGGAGTTCTTTCAGTTTTTCAATCAATTGGCCCTCGATAAAGCAACGGTCACTTGCTACTGTCTGTAAGTAGTACTACTTCTGTCATTAAGTCTCTCCATATAGCTCAGCTCTTTCATTGCATGTATTTATAATCATCCTCACTATATTATGCAGATTGAAGATCACCAAATTGAAGAAAAGACAAGTCGGTGATATTGGGTTCATTAACACATATCTCATAGATGCAACTGAGGTTAAATTTCATGCCGCAGATACCAAGGCCAACTTGCTACGATCGTTGGTAATAAATGAAAACAAAGATATAATACTCTTTCCTTACAACTTCAAGTGAGTGTTACTGTCTTGTGCGTATTCGGTTTCCCTTATATATTAGTCAAGGTTATAGTAATGTAATTGATGAGTTATGCATGCGTGTGCAGTTTCCACTATATTCTCCTAGAGATTAAGCTTGAGCAGGGACTAGTAACCGTCTTAGACTCAAGATGAAAAGATCCCCAGGACTATGCGGACATGACTCAAATGCTCGAGAAGTAGGTTAAATCGATCATTATCCACCATATCAGCAACTTTGTTCATTTCCTGATATATCAAGTAATTGTTTTCTTTGTCTGGCAGGGTTTGGAAAAAATTCACCAAAAAAGCTCCAGGACTCCGAAGAAGCTGCAGTTTAGACACCCGAAAGTAAGTACTATAGTAGCATGTTCCGCGCATCTCCTATTGATTCAAGCGCTAGTCTCATCCATACCATTTGGCATTCTTGCTTATCAGTTTGATTGACCTCTATTTCTTGTAAAGTGGTTGTGGCAGGAACAAGGGAATGATTTCTGTGGATACTACGTTTGCGAGTCCATCCGCCACACGACCTGTGAGCGGGGCTACACTGACGAACAATATGAAGTACGTAAATAACAACATTCACAATTTTATTTTATTACCATCATTTGTGTTGAGTTTCATTCATTCATATATATATATATATATATATATATATATATATATGTATTGACCCCCTTCTTCAAATTAGATGTTTCGGAAGCGGGATGAACTCGTAGCACTAGCTCGCATGCGAGCAATTCAAGAGGAGTTGGCGGCATTCTTTCTTGACCACGTGATCGCTGAAGACGGAGAATACTATGTGGACCATGAGTCCGTATGATTATATTTGTAAGAGATAATTATTGTATATATGTAGCAGGTAGTGTCGAATAGATATACGAGAACTTGTTGTTCGACCAATCTCTCGGAGAAGGAGAGGTGGTCGATATCACTTCTCTCTGTATGCATATATGTTCATGACGATCTTCTGTTTCCTTCATTTGCTTACTAGCTAGCTAGCGTGTCTAGTCCTCTCTATACGTATGTATAGTACGTAGCGTCGACCAAGCACGGACATAAGAGAGGACTCTTCTCTCTATTAATTATAGCTAGCTAACACAATATATGAAACACCTAAATTAACCCCCAAAACCCCCAACCCCCCCCCCTTTAAAAAAAACAAAAACCCCAGCCACAGAAATGCTGACGCGTGGATGCCTATCGGTCCCGATTGGTGCCACCAACCGGGAGAAAAGGCCCTCCTGCCTGGGCTCCGCGCACAGGCCACGTGGAGGCCCATCTGTCCCGGTTCTGGATTGAACTGGGACTAAAGGGACAGGGCATTAGTACCGACCCTTTAGTCCCGGTTCAGGAACCGGGACAAAAGGCCCTTACGAACCGGGACACCATGCCCTTTTTCTACCAGTGTAAAGTCATGCTAGTTGAGTAGTTGTGAATTTGAGAAATACTTGTGTTGAAGCTTGTTATTCCCGTAGAATGCATGTATGGTGAACCATTATGTGATGAAGTCGGAGCATGATTTATTTATTAATTGTCTTCCTTATGAGTGGCAGTCGGGGATGAGTGATGGTCTTTTCCTACCAATCTATCGCCCTAGGAGCATGCGCGTAATACTTTGCTTTGATAACTTGTAGATTTTTGCAATAAGTATATGAGTTCTTTATGACTAATGTTGAGTCCATGGATTATACGCACTCTCACCCTTCCGCCTTTGCTAGCCTCTCTAATACCGCGCACCTTTCGCCGGTATCATGCACCTACCATATACCTTCGTCAAAACAGACACCATACCTACCTATTATGGCATTTTCATAGCCATTCCGAGATATATTGCCGTGCAACTTTCCACCGTTCCGTTTATGACACACTCCATCATTGTCGTATTGCTTAGCATGATCTTTCGTGGCAAAGCTACCGTTCATAATTTTTCATACTTGTCACTCATGCATCATTGCATATCCCGGTACACCGCCGGAGGCATTCATGCAGAGTCATATCTTGTTCTAAGTATCGAGTTGTAATTATTGAGTTGTAAGAAAAATAAAAGTGTGATGATCATCATTATTAGAGCATTGTCCCAAGTGAGGAAAGGATTATGGAGACTATGATTCCCCCACAAGTCGGGATGAGACTCCGGACGAAAAATAAAAAAAAGAAAGAAAAGAGGCCATAAAAAAGAGAAAAGGCCCAAAAAAATGAGAGAAAAGGAGAGAAGGGACAATGTTACTATCCTTTTACCACACTTGTGCTTCAAAGTAGCACCATGATCTTCATAGTAGAGAGTCTCTCATGTTATCACTTGCATATACTAGTGGGAATTTTTCATTATAGAATTTGGCTTGTATATTCCAATGATGGGCTTCCTCAAAACTGCCCTAGGTCTTCATGAGCAAGCAAGTTGGATGCACACCCACTTAGTTTCTTTCTGAGCTTTCATATACTTATAGCTCTAGTGCATCCGTTGCATGGCAATCCCTACTCACTCACATTGATATCTATTGATGGGCATCTCCATAGCCCGTTGATACGCCTAGTTGATGTGAGACTATCTTCCCCTTTTTGTCTTCTCCACAACCACCACTCTATTCCACCTATAGTGCTATGTCCATGTCTCACGCTCATGTATTGCGTGAAGATTGAAAAAGTTTTGAGAATGTCAAAAGTATGAAACAATTACTTGGCTTGTCATCAGGGTTGTGCATGCTTTAAATATTTTGTGTGGTGAAGATAGAGCATAGCCAGACTATATGATTTTGTAGGGATAACTTTCTTTAGCCATGTTATTTTGAGAAGACATAATTGCTTTGTTAGTATGCTTGAAGTATTATTATTTTCTATGTCAATATGAACTTTTGTCTTGAATCTTTCGGATCTGAATATTCATACCACAATTAAGAAGAATTACATTAAAATTATGCCATGTAGCACTCCGCATCAAAAATTCTGTTTTTATCATTTACCTACTCGAGGACGAGCAGGATTTAAGCTTGGGGATGCTAGATACGTCTCCAACGTATCTATAATTTTTTATTGCTCCATGCTATATTATCTACTGTTTTGGACATTATTGGACTTTATTATCCACTTTTATATTATTTTTGGGACTAACCTATTAACCGGAGGCCCAACCCAGAATTGCTGTTTTTTGCCTGTTTTAGGGTTTCGAAGAAAAGGAATATCAAACGGAATGAAACCTTCGGGAACGTCATTTTCTCACCGAATACAACTTAGGAGACTTGGACCCTACGTCAAGCCAACTAACAGGAGGCCACGAGGTAGGGGGGCGCGCCTGGCCCCCCCCCCCAGGCGCACCCTCCACCCTCGTGGGCCCCCTGTTGCTCCACCGACGTACTTCTTCCTCCTATATATACCCACGTACCCCCAGACGACCAGATACGGAGCCAAAACCCTAATTCCACCGCCGTAACTTTCTGTATCCACAAGATCCCATCTTGGGGCCTGTTCCGGAGCTCCGCCGGAGGGGGCATCGATCACGGAGGGCTTCTACATCAACACCATAGCCTCTCTGATGAAGTGTGAGTAGTTTACTTCAGACCTACGGGTCCATAGTTAGTAGCTAGATGGCTTCTTCTCTCTTTTTGGATCTCAATACAATGTTCTCCCCCTCTCTTGTGGAGATCTATTCGATGTAATCTTCTTTTTGCGGTGTGTTTGTTGAGACCAATGAATTATGGGTTTATGATCAAGTCTATCTATGAATAATATTTGAATCTTCTCTGAATTCTTTTATGTATGATTGGTTATCTTTGCAAGTCTCTTCGAATGATCAGTTTGGTTTGGCCTACTAGATTGATCTTTCTTGCAATGGGAGAGGTGCTTAGCTTTGGGTTCAATCTTGCGGTGTCCTTTCCCGGTGACAGTAAGGGCAGCAAGGCACGTATTGTATTGTTGCCATCGAGGATAACAAGATGGGGTTTTCTTCATATTGCATGAGTTTATCCCTCTACATCATGTCATATTGCTTAAGGCGTTACTCTGTTTTTAACTTAATACTCTAGATGCATGCTGGATAGCGGTCGATGAGTGGAGTAATAATAGTAGATGCAGGCAGGAGTCGGTCTACTTGTCTCGGACATGATGCCTATATACATGATCATATCTAGATATTCTCATAACTATGCTCAATTCTGTCAATTGCTCAACAGTAATTTGTTCACCCACCGTAGAATACTTATGCTATCAAGAGAAGCCACTAGCGAAACCTATGGCCCCCAAGTCTATCTTTATCATATCAATCTCCTACTACTTAGTTATTTACTTTGCTATTTACTTTGCCTTTATTTACTTTGCATCTTTATCATAAAAATACCAAAAATATTATCTTTATCATATCTATCAGATCTCAGTCTAGTAAGTGGCCCTATAGGGATTGACAACCCCTATTTGCGTTGGTTGCGAGGATTTATTTGTTTGTGCAGGTACGAGGGACTTGCGTGTAGCCTCCTACTGGATTGATACCTTGGTTCTCAAAAGCTGAGGGAAATACTTATGCTACTTTGCGGCATCATCCCTTCCTCTTCGGGGAAAACCAACGCAGTGCTAAAAGAGGTAGTAGACATCAAGATCTTTACTAGTGCCCTTGCTGGGGAGGTTAGCGCTTGAAGGTATATCGTTAGATCTTGTAATCGAATCTTTTAGTTTCTTGTTTTATCACTAGTCTAGTTTATTAAAAGAAAACTGCAAAAAAATGGAATTAAGATTACCTCATGTGCTTCATCTTTTTAATTTATTTCGTGAAAATGATGGGAAGAAAAATTGTGCTCAAGTGCTAGAAGAAGAATTACATAGAATGATTGGCATAAAATATGTGAATGATGAGCATGATTGCAATGTTGTTAGTATGAATACTTTGAATATCCATGATGATAATGATGATTGCACTATTCATGATGAAAATGTTTCCTATAAGTATGTTGATTTCTGTGGAGTGCATAGAGTTTGCAAATACATACCAAAAAGGGAAGATAGATTTTGTAAGAGGCACAAGTACTTAGAAACTAAATGGTTGCATGAAAGGTTAGATGATTGTGCTGAAAGATTTTTTCTCGCCATCCTTGTGAACTTTGAAATGAACGTGGTCATTTAAATCTCCAATGAAAATTTTTCATTATCAAATCGTGTCCAAAAATTGTGATAACTTGATCTCCCTTGCATATCATAATGAAGTTAGTTTGCTTCTGAGATATGAAGAAATGAAACGTATAACTAGGAGCCTTTGAGATTGGGCTGTCATGAAAATAATTGATTTTGATCTAGAGGAAATTTATATGTATTGTGCGATGAATTGCATTGAGAATCCCTACATTTCCAACTACTTAAAGACAAGGAAACAAATAGAAGATGAAGAGAATACTAATGAAGGGGAAGAGGTTTCCCAATACCCTCCTATTTCTTCTTATGATGAATCAGGTAACGAGGAGGAGATTTCTACTCAACCAACCTCTCCAAAAAGAAGCTTGGAAGAATTAAGTAAACCTTCACATGATGGGGTGAAGAAGAGGGAAAGAAAGAAAAGTAAAGGTAAAGAGGTATCTGTCCCAAATAATGATGCTCCTATTTTTTATATGCCTCATGAGAATGAACCAAAAATGAATGTGGAGGATGATAATAATTGCTATACTATTGGTGCTATAAGTACTATTAATGATGAGAGTAATTATGCTTATGATATGCAAAGCCAAAACTTGGGGATGCTATGCTTTATGATAATGACATGTTTGTGAAAGTATTTGCTACAATTAATGTTTGTCCCAAGCTTGGGGATGCTATGTTTGATGAAGATGATCTTTTTAGTTCCCCCACTTTGAATGATAGAAATTATTATGATGAAAGCATGCCTCCTATCCATGATGATTATTGTGATGATACTTATGCTATAAAGAAGAAGGATGATAAAACTTGTCACAATTATGAGTACCCTTTTGCTAAACATTGCTCTTTTAATGTGGAAACCATTTGTAGTATTCAAGTCTTTTACGATGCTCCCACTATTAATCATGAGAATAAATTTGCTATTGTGGATAGTAGTAAAATTTATATGCTTATGAATCATGAAAAGAGTGCTTTAGGTGATGGTTATATTGTTGAATTCATTCATGATGCTACTGGAAATTATTATGAGAGGGGAACATATGCTTTTGCATATTGCAACAATATCAAGTATCCTCTCTATGTGTTGAAAGTTTCGAAGCTACGCTTGTTTTACCTTCCTATGCTAGTTGATTCTTGCTCCAATAAATTGTTTGTTCACAAAATCCCTATGCATAGGAAGTGAGTTAGACTTAAATGTGCTAGTCATATGCTTCATGATGCTTCCATTATGTTTTAGTTCTTATCTTTTATGTGAGCATCATTGAAATCATCATGCCTAGCTTGAAAGGCATTAAAGAAAAGCACTTGTTGGGAGACAACCCAATATGCATCCTTCCCGTTTTTATGTGTTCACATGATTAAAATACTGTTTTAGTCATGTTTTATAGCTTTTATTTCAATAAAGTGCCAAGTAAAGCCTTTATGATTAGTTTGGGTGATAGTTGTTTGATCATGCTGAAAAAGACAGGAACTTTACGCTCACGAAATCATTTTTAATTCCTATACAGAGAGTTCCTTTAGGTTCATTCTTTTTTGCTTCTGATTGATATACAAATTTCCTTAATTTTCATAAATTTTTCAGAATTTTTAGAGGTGCAGAAGTATGGTTATCATTCAGATCATTACAGACTGTTCTGTTCTTGACAAATTCTGTTTTCAATGCATAGTTTGCTTGTTTTGGTGTTTCCATAGATTATATTAAGTGATATAAATTGTGGAAATGATAAGATACAGTAGGAATTGTGTGAGAACAATTATGAACCTTGTCTTGACAGTACCAAAGTGAATGATTTGCCTTTAATATACTAACCCATCTCAAGAAGTTCCGTTAAGTTTTGTGTTGTGAAGTTCTCAAGTTTTGAGTGAAGTTCGGATGGACAATGGAACAAAGAGTGGCAAGAGCCTAAGCTTGGGGATGCCGGAGGAACCCCAAGGTAATATTCAAGGACACCAAAGAGCCTAAGCTTGGGGATGCCCCAGAAGGCATCCCCTCTTTCTTCTTCAATCCATCGGTAAATTTACTTGAGGCCATATTTTTATTCACCACATGATATGTGTTTTTCTTGGAGTGTCATTTTATTTATTAGTACTTGCTTGATTTTATTTGGATTAATGTTTTGCACCATTTAGTTCAATAAAAATGTCAAGGATAGCCTTTGCCATGCTTAATTTGCAAGTATAGGAGTTGTTGTTCCAAAACAGAAAGTTTTCTTGTAGTGCAAAAATTCCCTAGAACATTCAGTATGTCGGAATAGCTTGAAATTTGGATACAGTATGCTCCTATAAATTCTCTATAGCGTGGAATTTTTTCAGATTTTCTGGAGTTAATTAAGTATGGATCTTGCTGCATTCTTTACAGACTATTCTGTTTAGGCAGATTGCTGTTATGTTTGCATATGTTTGCATTGTTTTCATATGTTTGCTTGTTTAATGATTCCATTTGAGGATGGGAATTTTAAATATGCATAGGCATTTAGTATGCAACGTGAAATAATAATTTAGTGATTTGCTACAGTAAAGGATGATAGAGTTTTGCATTGATTTATACTAACCTATCTCACGAGTTTTTGTTGAGTTTTGTGTGGATGAAGTTTTTAAGATTTCGGAAACCATCATATGAGAGGAATTAAGGAGACACAAAATCTCAAGCTTGGGGATGCCCAAGGCATCCCCAATCCATATTTCAAGAAGTCTCAAGCATCTAAGCTCGGGAATGCCCCGGTTGGCATCCCACATTTCTTCTTCAACAATTATCGGTTAGTATCGGTTGAACCTAAGTTTTTGCTTCTTCACATGATTCGTGCTATCCTTTGAGTGACATTTTTTTTGAACAAGGTACTTCAGATCTGAAATTATTAGATGGGAGAGTCTTCACATAGCTAAATAATTATTCAGCTACTCATTGAGCTTCACTTATATCTTTTGGAGTAGTTTGTCTTTTGCTCTAGTGCTTCACTTATATCTTCATAGAGCACAATGGTTTTATAGAAATAGTTGAACTCTCATGCTTTAGTAATATTATTTTGAGAGTCTTAAACAACATGGAAATTTTCTTAGGTTATGAATCTAGTCCTAATATGATGGACATCCAAGAGGGATATAATAAAAACTTTCATATAGAGTATATTGAATACTATGAGAAGTTTACTTCTTTGCATATAGTTTTGAGATATAAAGATGGTGATATTAGAGTCATGCTAGTGAGTAATTTTGTATTGGTAGAAATACTTGTGTTAAAGTTTGTGATTCCTGTAGCATGCACATATGGTGAACCGTTATGTGACGAAGTTGGAGCATGATTTATTTATTGATTGTCATCCTTTGTGTGGAGGTTGGGATCGCGCGATGGTTAACTCCTACCAACCCTTCCCCTAGGAGCATGTGTCTAATACTTTGTTTCGATAACTAATAAAACTTTTGCAATAAGTATGTGAGTTCTTTATGAGTAATGTTGAGTCCATGGATTATACGCACTCTCACCCTTCCAGCAATGCTAGCCTCTCTAGTATCGTGCAACTTTCGCCGGTGCATTACACCCACCATATATCCTTCCTCAAAACAGCCACCATACCTACCTATTATGGCATTTTCATACCCGTTCCGAGATATATTGCCATGCAACTTCCACCGTTCCGTTTATTATGACACGCACCATCATTTTCATATTGCTTTGCATGATCATGTTGTTGACATCGTATTTGTGGCAAAGACACTATTCATATCTTTCATACATGTCACTCATGAGTCATTGCACATCCCGGTACACTGCCGGAGGCATTCATATAGAGTCATATCTTGTTCTAAGAATCGAGTTGTACGTAAATAAAAGTGTGATGATCATCATTATTAGAGCATTGTCCCATGTGAGGAAATGAAGGAAGCTGTGGTTCCCTCACAAGTTGGGATGAGACTCTGGACTTAAAATAAAAATAAAATAAAAGAGGCCAAAGAGCCCACCAAAAAAATGATGAATGAAAAAAGAGGCCAAAGAGCCCAAAAAAAGAGAGAAAAAAAGAGAGAAGGGACAATGCTACTATCCTTTACCACCCTTGTGCTTCAACTTAGCACCATGATCTTCATGATAGGGAGTCTCATATATTGTCACTTTCATATACTAGTGGGAATTTTCATTATATAGCTTGGCTTGCATATTCCAATGATGGGCTTCCTCAAATTTCCCTAGGTCTTCGTGAGCAAGCGAGTTGGATGCACACCCACTTAGTTTCTTTTAAGCTTTCATACACTTATAACTCTAGTGCATCCGTTGCATGGAAATCCCTACTCACTCACATTGATATATATCTATTGATGGGCATCTCCGTAGTCCGTTGATGATACGCCTAGTTGATGTGAGACCATCTCCTCCTTTTTGCCTCACAACCTCCACCATATTCTATTCCACCTATAGTGCTATGTCCATGGCTCACGCTCATGTATTGCATGAGAGTTGAAAAAGTTTGAGAAAGTAAAAGTGTGAAAGCAATTGCTTGATTAATAGCGGGGTTGTGCATGATTTAAATACGTTGTGGGGGGGAATATGGAGCATAGCCAGACTATATGATATTGTAGGGATAACTTTCTTTGGCCATGTTATTTTTAGAAGACATGATTGCTTTGTTAGTATGCTTGAAGTATTATTGTTCTTATGTCAATATTAAACTTTTGATTTGAATCATATGGATCTGAATATTCATGTTACAATATATTTTAGGTAGCATTCCACATCAAAAATTCTTTTTTTATCATTTACCTACTCGAGGACAAGCATGAATTAAGCTTGGGGATGCTTGATACGTCTACAACATATATATTATTTTTGATCATTCCATGCTACTATATTATCAACTTTGGATGTTTTATATGCATCAATATGCTATTTTGTATTATTTTTAGGACTAACCTATTGACCTAGAGCCCAGTGCCAGTTTGTGTTTTTTCCTTTTTTTGACCTTTTTCAGATAGGAATATCAAACGGAGTCCAAACAGAATAAAACTTTCGTGATGATTTTTTTGGACCAAAAGAGACCCCCGAATCTTTGGAAGGAGGCCAGAAGAGCCAAGAGGGAGTCATGAGCTCGCGAGGCGCGCCCTACCCCCCTGGGCGCGCCTAGCAGGCTCGTGACCTCTTCGTGGGTCCAACTAATGTAATTCCACCACCATAAATTCCTATAAATACAGAAACCTCCAGAAATAAACCTAGATCACGAGTTCCACTGCCGCAAGCCTCTGTGTGCATGAAAAACCAATCGGGAGCCCGTTCCGGCGCCCTGCCAGAGGGGGAACCATCTCCGGTGGCCATCTTCATCATCCTGGCGATCTCCACGACGAGGAGGGAGTAGTTCTCTCTCTCGAGGCTGAGGGTATGTACCAGTAGCTATGTGTTTGATCTCTCTCTCTCTCTCTCTCTCTCGTGTTCTTGAGACGTCTTCATCTCGATGTACCATGGGCTTTGCTACTATAGTTGGATCCTATGATGTTCTCCCCCATCTTCCTTCTTGTAATGAATTGAGTTTTCCCTTTGAAGTTATCTTATCCGAATGAGTCTTTAAGAACACTTGATGTATGTCTTGCACGTGTCTATCTGTGGTGACAATGGGATATTCATGTGAGTACTTGATGTATGTTTTGGTGATCAACTTGCGGGTTTCGTGACTTCGGGAACCTATGCATATGGGTTGGCACATGTTTTGACTCTCCGGTAGAAACTTTGGGGCACTCTTTGAAGTTCTATGTGTTGGTGGAATAGATGATTCTGAGATTATGTGATGCATATCGTATAATCATGCCCACGGATACTTGAGGTGACAATGGAGTATCTAGGTGACATTAGGGTTTTGGTTGATGTGTGTCTTAAGGTGTTATTCTAGTAGGAACTCTATGATAGATCGAACGGAAAGAATAGCTTCGTGTTATTTTACTACGGACTCTTGAATAGATTGATCAGAAAGAATAACTTTGTGGTGGTTTCATACCCGACAATAATCTCTTTGTTTGTTCTCCGCTATTAGTGACTTTGGAGTGACTCTTTGTTGCACGTTGAGGGCTAGTTATATGATCCAATTATGTTATCATTATTGAGAGAACTTCCACTAGTGAAAGTATGAACCCTAGGCCTTGCTTCGAAGCACTGCAATACCATTCGTGCTGGGTTGCTTGAGAGAGACCATCTTCATCCTACACCTCCTACGGATTGATAAACCTCAGGTCATCCACTTGAGGGAAAATTGCTACTGTCCTACAAACCTCTGCACTTGGAGGCCCAACAACGTCTACAAGAAGAAGCTTGCGTAGTAGACATCACCCCCACCCCCTCCTCCCCCGACCCGTCCACCTCCCTGTGAGGTGTCATCCTCGAGTAGTCGGGGGGGGGACCTTGTGGCTCGTCCACTCCGAGTAAGTCCTTTGAATTTACTGAGGAAACCGGCGCCGCTGGACTTGCCCATGATTAGCAAACCTGCATTGAGAAGAGAATAAACAATTAGTAAGGATAACAAATAAACAAGCGTACATAAAAGAACATTAATAACAGAAGAGCACATTAAGCATACATAAAAGAACATTAATAACAGAAGAGCACATTAAGCATACTATTGTAATCTATTTGAATCATCATTAAAATAACTTACATTTTCTAGAACCCATATGAATCATCACTATTGTAATCTCTATGTCAACCGGTCTCATCATCACTATCACGCATATCTTCTTTGTTGTCTGACGGAGGTGGAGGCTCTTCCTCATCCTCACCTTCTTCATTTAACTTTTTAGCATCTGAATGTCTTTTTGATTCACAATTGTCTCACCATCATTTCGTGCATCGTCATCATTTGGTTCCAGGTCAACATAATCCAAGTCATCATCGTCCTTGTTTCGGACCACGTCATCATGCTGCTCTTGAAAGAACACCCCCTCGTATGTCGTGGGGTTTATCATGTTGTAGTAATCATCATCATTCGGGTCCGGGAGCTTACCATGTGGCGACACCTTCAACACAACTTCCCAACCCTTTAGGTACTCTTTCTGGCATGGGTAAGGCAGATAATATACTTGTGTGGCCTGGGTAGCCGCGATAAAGAGATCATCTATGGCATAGACGGTTGATGGTTTAACTTCAACTAAATAAACAGAAGGCGTATGTCTCAGACCCTTTTTGGGGTCGAACCATTGACATTTGAACACAGTGAGACTTAGGGGTTCGCGGCCACATTTGAATGTAAGCTCGTATATTTTTCCTACCCTTCCATAGTACTCTACTTTATTATCTCCTTCGATGAAGACTTCGGTATTTATAGTTTTGGGATCAGGCCGACTGTTCTGGTGATCCTCTATATGGAAGCGATACCCATTCAAATCATTCTTTTCGCATGTCATGACCCGACTGTTATAACCCATGGAAACCCATCTCAATTCCTCATCCATTGATGTATTCGGATAATTTCCCTAGAAGTTTAATTGAAATTATATGGTTTATTAGTTTAATTGAAATTGTAGGGGTGCACTAGGTAATACGGAAGTGTGAAAATTTACTTTCTCCATGAACCATGCAACAAATTTTTCCTTCCATCGGCATCCTTTCGGAGAAGAGCAAGTGCCTCTACTTCAGTAGGAGGCAGCATTCCCGTCCACTCTTCATCAACGAATTGACTAAAATATGAAAAGCGGTATTAGAACGAGGCAAAGTGAACATAATGAATTGACTAAAAGAATGGTGCAAAGGTATTACCTCATCCACTCATCCTCAACTTCCTTGATGTTGTGCAAGATATAGAACATGACATCCTCCCACTCATCTCGTGGCATGATATAAGGTGTCGAGCATCAAACCCTACCACCTTGCCCACTGAATAGAGGCAGCTTGGGTTTATACTTGGGTTCTTCTGTATTGTATCGAGACACCTTATTGTGCAGCGTGGGAACATGGTCCGGATAGTATGCTGTCCTGAGGTCTGCCACCTCCTCTAAGATAACTGCCTCAGTTATGGAACCTTCAATCTTAGCTTTGTTTCCACATTTCAGTCTCAGATGCTTGTTCTGTCTCGCAGGGCCGTATTGCCAACGATTCTGCACAGCCCCCCCCCCCAACAATACCTCGTTCAGGAGGTGCAAACTAAGATGTGTCATCCGAGTAAAGAAGCCTGGCAGGAACATCTTCTCTAGTTTGCATATCAACTCCGGCGCCTTCTTATGCATTTCTTTTATCATCTCGGGACAGACTTCTTTAGCACAAAGCATGCGGAAGAAATGGCTTAGCTCCGCAAGCACACGCCAGACACACTCGGGAATATAGCCTCGAACCATCACCGGCATAATCCGCTCAATCCATACATGATAGTCATGACTCTTCAGCCCGGTCACTTTGCCGGTTGAAAGATTGACCCCCTTACTTATATTCGATGCACAACCATCAGTGAACTTCACGACGTGTTTCAGCCACTTCAATGCCTCCATCTTATTATCCTTTTTAAGTACCAAGTCAGCATCTGGCTTGAACCAAGATTTTCGACCGCCTGTGGGAGGCTGCATGTTTAGACGGGGTCTATCACAAATATTCTGTTGATCGACTCTAGCTTTAACATTATCCTTTGTCTTATCAGGAATGTTAAGGATCGTGCAAAAAAGGGCCTCCGCGACATTCTTTTCGGTGTGCATCACGTCGATGTTATATGGAAGTTTGAGGTCCTTGAAATAGGGAAGCTGCGTGAAGGGGGTAATGTGAGTCCAGTTGTGCGTCTCACCGTATCCTTCAAAAGCTTTGGCTTTTCCTTTGCCTTTTCCTTTGCCCTCTCCCTCGCCTTCGCCCGTGGCTCTGGCTTTGCCTTTCCTTTCGACGACAGGCTTAAGAGCTTTCAGCTGAGCAAGCACATCCGCACCCGAAAACATTGGAATCTCGTTTACTTCATGGACAACTAGGCCTTTTGTGAAGTACTTCTTGTCTTCCCTGTTAGGATGGTTTGGAGGGAGGAACTGTCGATGTAGGTCAAAGGAAACATACTTTCCACCCTTCTTCATCCAAATGAAATACAAGGCATGCATGCACACTGGGCATGACATCTTCCCACTTGGACACCATCCGCAGAATAGGGCATAGCCGGGTAAGTCATGCATGCAATACTGTAGCCAGACTTTCATCAAGAATTTTTTCTGCAGATGTCAGTTGTATGTCAACCTCGGGAAGTACCAAGAATGATACAAATCATCCACCAATGGCTGCATAAACACACCCAAATTCTTCCCCGAATATTCAGGCCCCGGAATTATAAGCGACAGAAACATGGTCTTGCGTTGCATTATGGCGCCGGGAGGGAGATTGAGCGGAATAACGAACACAAGCCAATAGCTGTATGGATTAGATGACATACCATATGGATTGAAACCATCACCTGATATAGCACTTCTGACATTCCCAGCCTCGGCTGCTTCCTCAAGGTATTCTGTATCGAATGACTCCCATGCTTCACCTTCTGATGAATGTACAATTTTATTTGGATGATACCTTTTCCCTTCCTTGTGCCACTTCATCATTTTGGCAGACTCCTCGGTGATGAAAAGGCGCTGCAGTCTTTCTATGAAATGAAGATACCGAAGAACCTTCACGGGGATTTTTAGCTGCTTCTTCTCGCTCAGCTCATCGACCACCTCAATATACCGAGAGGAACCGCACTTCCTATAGTAGTTGTCATTCGCATACTCATTCCTAAACAAAAGGCAATTCTTTGGACAAACATCTATTTTCTCATAATCCATGGAGAGCGCCTTCATGATTTTCTTCGTAGCATACATGGTTTTCGGCAGTTCATGGCCATCAGTGAGGCTGTTAGACCATACTCCCAGAAATGCTTCGAAGCAACCTCAGCTATAGCTGTACTCGGCCTTGACTGCCATCAATTGTGAGATGGCATCCAACACAGAGAGCTTGTCATCCTCATAAAGAGGTTTCTTTGACAAGGCCAAGATATCCAAGAAGGCCTTTGAGGTTTCCTCCGGCTCCTCCAGTTCATTCGCAGAATGTGACGGAGGTGTCAACTGTGCAGCAAAGAAATCATATAGCATGTCTCCAACCCCATCGTCATCATAACCAGCAATGCGTTGTTGTATCACCTCCTCTCTACCACGGTCCCACTGGGCAAAGTTTATCGGCATATTAAAGTTTGGCATAAATCCATGCGTGCGAAGGTGCTTAGTCAACTCACTCTTATCTCTGCGCATATGTCTTTTACATAGATTAAGGATTCGTTTTAATTACTCAGATCAATATTTTATTTTTTACAGGGTTGACGAGAAACGACATTTCATCCACCTACATCTCTAATGTGTAAGGATAGGTCCTATTCCCACCCGAGAATGTGTAGATTGAGTACGTTGTCCATGCTCTACCACATTTCGAGACAAAATTTTGGTAGCACCTCCCCGCTGTTCTCCAAATACACGTCTCGGTAAAATATCGAGAGAATGTGCATCCGGAGAACAACGGGGAGGCGCCACCGAAATCCTGTCATGGAATGGAGTAGAGCATGGACAACGTACCCAATCTACACATCCTTGGGCTATCCATGGAAAAAGCTGGACAATCCGAAAGAGATACGGCGATAAATATGCAATTGAATGCATATTCATCGATGCAACCCTTTCGGACGGGAGACGCCTAGGTTACGCGAGTTGATGTGAAAATGAAATCTAGTGACATGGAAAAAAACCAGACAAGGTCAGGGAATTGTTGCTCACCCTTTGATGTAGAGTATGTAGTCGATCAAAGGAGGGACGATCATGGACCAACACCTCCAACGTCGACGATCACTCCACGAAGATGGAACACCACAAATCCTGTTAATTCCACCGAGTGAAAAAAATTAGGTCATCACCTCACATTAAGCATTGACACTTTAAACTATGAAAAAAAATCATATTTTGTCAAGTGTCAAATTTGGAAGCACTTATCATATCCCAATTTAGGTCATCACCTCACATTAAGCATTGACACATCATTTTTTAGCAGGATCATCATGATGAAATAACCACTTATCATATCCCAAATTTGAAGCACATCTCACATAGCTACTTAACAACATCACAAACTGAAAATAAAAGCTTTGTTAACAATTTTCGGGTGTGCATCCATTCACATAGCTACTTTAAAACATCTCACATAGCTACTTATCATATCCAAAATCTAGCAACCTAACAACATCCAACATCCATCCATGCATCCATTCATACATCCAGCAGTAGCTAAATCATGCAAAAAATGAAGAAAAAAAACAAAGGAGTGCTAGCTCACTGAGCAGAGGGGCATCACGGCGGTGGAGTTGAAGGAAGGGGCCGGCGGTGGAGGGGCCGGAAGGGCCGGGGCGGGGCTAGGCCGACCGGAGTAGCCCAGCCAACACAGCGGGGGCGTAGACCGGCAAGAGCCGCGCGGCCAGCCGCGGTCAGGACCGCTGACGGCGCTGCGCGGGGTCGGGAAGGAGGCGCGGTGGTCGGGGCAGCGGTGGGGTCGGGAGGAGGCCGGGACGGCGGTGCGGCCGGCGGTGGAGGTGATGGGAGGGCCGGGGCTGGCCCGGCCGGAGTAGCCCAGCCAACACAGCAGGGGCGCAGAACGACGAGAGCCGCGCGGCCAGCCTTGGTCAGGACCGCTGACGGCGCCGCGCTGAGTCGGGGAGGAGGCGGGGTGGTCAGGGCAGCGGTGGGGTCGGGAGGAGGCCGGGATGGCGGTGCGGCCGGCGGGGAGGTCGGGGCGCGCGGGGTTGGCGAGGGCAGGGCGGGGTCGAGGCGACGCGTGGTTGGAGAGGCCGGGGTGGAGGCGGGGCGGCACGGGGTTGGAGAGGCCGAGGTGGTGCTGGGCCTGGTTGGATGATGCGGCGACGGCGCGGGTGTGGAGGAGGCGGCGGCGTGGGCGGGTGGAGGCGCGCGACGGCGGCGATGCGGGTTGCGAGGCGCGGAAGGTGGGGGAAAGAATGAGTGCAGGAGAGGGGCGCCGGGAGGGCATAAGGTTATCCATGTCAACGGCATAGCCATCGGCATAGTTAAATATGCCATGTGGCAAACTATGCCGACGTCTATGCCGTCGGCATAGTTATTTTTTTTGCATTATCATATTGATTTTTTTATGTTTATTGATGTATTATTATTTGATTAACTTACATGTAGCATGTGTAAATATAAGCACATGGCGTCTTAGGAGTATGCAAACGCCCGACAGGCGTCTCCAGAGTGTGACCCCCTCATGTTCGGGGTTACCGCAGAACGTCTACTACTGTGTCATCGCCATCCGTGTGGGGGGCCACACCTCGGAGACGCATGCCGCCTCTTCAGAGATGCCACCACACCGTATGGCATGTATGAGGGCTCGGTGCTACGCTCCGGTGGCATTGCTACCCCCCAGGGCCCCCGCCCCCCGCATAACCGTGTACCGTTTAACCACGAGATCTAGCCCTTTGACTTTCTACGGACGGGCTTTGACCAGTGGACCTCTCTACCCAGTTGTGTTAGGTCAGCTCATAGGAACACCTGGGAGCAACATCCGGGCCAGACCCACAGCAAGATCCCCTCCGTGTACACCCGACGCGGTCATTCCTCCCTCCAGGCGAAGGCGGCGCCCCATCCGTGAGGGGCGCCACACCCCGGAGATGCGTGTCGCCTCTTCAGACATGCCACCACAGCACCCCGCATGTATGAGGGCCCTATGCGACAATTCGATGGCATTGCTACCCCCAGGGCCCCCCCCATAACCGTGTAGCGTTTAACCACGAGATCTAGCACTTTGACTTTCCAGGACGGGCTTTGACAAGTGGACCTCTCCACCCCGTTGTGTTAGGTCAGCCCATAGGAACATCTGGGAGCAACATCCTGGCCAAACCCATAGCAAAATCCCGTCCGTGTAGACCTGACGCGGCCGTTTCCCCCTCCAGGTGCGGGCGGCGGTGTCGTCCGTGAGGGGGGCCACACCCTGGAGATGTGTGCCACCTCTTCAGAGATGCCACCACACCACCCCAAATGTATGAGGGCCCGGTGCGATGCTCCGGTGGCATTGCTACCCCCCAGGGCCCCCACCCCGCCTAACCATGGAGCGTTTGACCACGAGATCTACCCCTTTGACTTTCCACAGATGGGCTTTGACCAGTAGACCTCTCCACCCGGTTGTGTTAGGTCAGCCCATAGGAACACCTGGGAGCAACATCCGAGCCAAACCCACAGCACGATCCCGTCCGTGTAGACCCGACGCGGCCGTTTCCCCGCTCCAGGTGCCGCCGCCGGCGCCGTCAGTGAGGGGGGCCACACCCCGGAGACGCGTGCCGCCTCTTCAGAGATGCCAGCACCCCACCCCACATGTATGAGGGCCCGTTGTGTTAGCTCAGCCCAGAGGAACACTTGGGAGCAACATCCTGGCCAAACCCACAGCAAGACCGCGTCCGTGTAGATCTGACGTGACCGTTTCCCCCTCTAGGTGCCGGCACTACATCGTCCGTGAGGGGGGCCACACCCCGAAGACGTGTGCTGCCTCTTCAGAGACGCCACCACACCACCCGCATATATGAGGGCCCGGTGCGATGCTCCGGAGGCATTTCTACCCCCAGGGCCCCGCCCCGCCTAACCATGGAGCGTTTGACCACGAGATCTACCCCTTTGACTTTCCATGGACGGGCTTTGACCACTAGACCTATCCACCCAATTGCGTTAGGTCATCCCATAGGAACACTTGGGAACAACATCCGGGCCAAACCCACAGCAAGATCCCCTCCGTGTAGACCCGACGCGGCCGTTTCCCCCATCCAGGTGCCGGCGGGGGCGCCGTCAGTGAGGGGGCCACACCCCAGAGACGCGTGCCGCCTCTTCAAAGATGCCACCACGCCACCCTACATGTATGAGGGCCTGGTGCGACGCTCCGGTGGCATTGCTACCCCCAGGGCTCCCATCCCGCAAACCCTAGAGCGGTTGACTATGAGATCTAGCCCTTTGACTTTCCACGGACGGGCTTTGACCAGTAGACCTCTCCACTCGGTTTTGTTAAGTCAGCCCATATAAACACCTTGGAGCAACACCCGGGCCAAACCCACAACAAGATCACCTCCGTGTAGACCCGACGCGGTCGTTTCCCCCCTCCAGGTGCCGGCGGTGGCGCCGTCAGTGATGGGGGCCACAACCCGGAGACGTGTGCTGCCTCTTCAAAGATCCCACCACCCCACCCCACATGTATGAGGGCCCGGTGCGACGCTCCAGTGGCATTGCTACCCTCCCAGAGCCCCCGCCCCGCCTAAACATGGAGCGTTTGACCACGAGATCTACCCCTTTGACTTTCCATGGACGGGCTTTGACCAGTAGACCTCTCCACCCTGTTGTGTTAGGTCAGCCCATAGGAACATCCTGGGAGCAACATCCTAGCCAAACCCACAGCAAGATCCCGTCCGTGTAGACCAGACACGGCCGTTTCTCCCCTCCAGGTGTCGGCGGCGGCACCGTCAGTGAGGGAGGCCACACCCCGGAGACGCGTGCCGCCTCTTCAGAGATGCCACCACCCCATCCTACATGTATGAGGGCCCGGTGCGACGCTCCGGTGGCATTGCTACCCCCCAGGGCTCCCATCCCGCCTAACCCTGGAGCGGTTGACCATGAGGTCTAGCCCTTTGACTTTCCACGGGCGGGCTTTGACCAGTGGATCTCTCCACCCAGTTTTGTTAGGTCAGCCCATAGGAACACTTGGGAGCAACATCCTGGCCAAACCCACAGCAAGATCCCGTCCATGTAGACCCGAATTGGCCGTTTCCCTCCTCCAGATGTCGGCGGTGGCGCCGTCAGTGAGGGGGGCCACACCCCGGAGATGCGTGCCGCCTCTTCAGAGATGCCACCACACCACCCGGTTGTGGTAGGTCATCCCATATAAACACTTGGGAGCAACGTCCCCTCCGTATAGACCCGATGCGGCTGTTTCCCCCTCGAGGTGTCGGTCGGCGGCGGCACCGTCCGTGAGGGGGTCACACCCCTCCGTATAGAATCGAAAAGTAAGGTATGTATGCTTATATTAACACATGCTACATGTAAGTTAATCAAATAATAATACGTAAAAGAACATAAGAAATACTATATGAAGTGCAAAAAATAATCTATGCCATAGTTATAGCCAGGGGCAGATGGTCGGCGCGCCGCGGATTGATGACGTGGCATCTATACCGACGGCTGCCGACGGCATATATGTTGGTCGGTGCGCTTCAGATCGATGACGTGGCGTGCATATCTATTCTGACGGCCCTCCCATCTCTGCCGTCGGTATAGTTTAAACGTCATCACTCATCGGTCGCGAGGGGGAGGGGGGCCAAGGCTATGCTGACGTCCCATATATGCCGATGGCAGCTGTAGGCATACGCGAAGCTACGCTGACGGCTTTTCGCTGCCGACGGGGGTTGTCGGCATATCTCCGGATAGACCGACAGCCTGGATACGCCGACGGCCTTGCCATGTCTGTCGGCATACCTCGGAATAGGCCGACGGGGGCCGTCGGCATCGAGCCCTGTTCCGGTAGTGCGAATAGCATTCAGGAGATTTCGGGGTTTGTTTCGCTTTGTGAGGGATATCTTGGAATACAGTCGACATTGGAGCTATTCCGGTATTATTTACAAATCAAATGCCAACCAATCTCGTCTAGTGACCCTAGAGCCTTTTGCTGTAGCGTAGCCGAATGAATCGAAAGGGCTACTATTATCCACTCATTTCGGCTAGTGCCTCAGTCTGAAGTTGGACCGGGACATTCTTCTACTGTAAAGGCGAAGCAGAGAAACTTCTAGAGTTTGCAATGTTGCAGTAGAGGAGAAACTAAGAGCAACTCTAGCAGACCTCGTAAAACGCCCGGCCCGTAAAAATTCCGGCGAGTATACGGGCTCGGGCGCGGCCAGAATAGAGCCCGCATACTCGCCCGGCCCGCAATTGTTTTTCCGCAGCCCACAAACCGCATGCCCCGAGCACTATAAGTGCGGTTCCGCGACCCTTTTGTGGTTCCAAACCCTATCACCCCGCCGCCGCAAGCCACCCGACTCCTCTTTCTCCTCTCCCACTTTCTCGCCTCCGGCGACCCTCCGTCCTGCCTCCAGCCGCCATGTGGGGGCGACTGTGAAGCTCCAGACGCGGCTCCGGCAGCCGATCCGGCCATGAGAGGGACCCAGAGCGCGAGCGGCGCGTCCAGTCCGACGAAGCGAGGAAGCGCGACGCGCGGAAGTCGACCAACCGCGGGCTTTCGCCGCCGGCGAGTTTCGACCGCCGCGAGACGGTGGAGTACGATCGCTGGCGCGCATCGTCCTCCTCCGCGCGTTCTTCGTACGCCGGATCCTCCTCCTCCTCCGCTGCGGGCTTCCTCCACGTGAAGAGGGAGTGGTCGGACGAGGAGGAGGAGCCGGAGCCGCCGGCGTCGTTCCCCTTCGTGCCGGTGAAGGAGGAGCCCGCTCCGCTCGGCCGCCGCGGAGTCGTCGGGCTCGAGGACTACGTCGCGGAGTTCGACGCTGTCGCCGCCGCCATCGCTGAGCGGAGCGTGCGCGAGGAGGAGGAGCGCCGCCGCCACGCCGAGGAGCTCGAAGCCCTCGAGTGGCGGCAGGCGGTCGCCGCCAACCTCGCCGCCAAGGAGAAGGCCGAGGAGTGGCGCCGCATCCGCGCGGAGCAGGCGGAGAAGTTCGTCGATCTGTGCAGCTTCGGCGAGGAGGAGTGAGTGTCCGGCGAGCTTCACGGCGTCGTCCAGTTGCCGCAACCTCGCTGCCGTTTAGATTCGACCCCCTAGTACTAACTTAACGTAGTATGTATGCTTGTAGTATGGATTGACGAACTTCAAGCATACATACTACATTAAACTAGTACTACATTGTTCATCACAAACACAGTATCGCTTTTTTTATCTATGTATCATTTTTTTCTCTCTATGTTTTTATTTATTTTGTGTGCATAGCATGGTTTTTTTTGCAACGCCTGCTGAAACGGCTCACGCGCGCTATAATTTAACGTGACTGCTAGAGCAAGAGCTCCTTGGCGTGCAATAAGTCGTGCCCAGCGCGCTGAAGATGCTCTTACGCATTGCTGGCTGAAGATCCGGGTTCAGCCCCTGCAAGAACGGAAAGATATCCTGTGCGACTATTCAGGACAGAAGTCGGATCTGATGAGAATCTGCGACTCAAACTTCAGCGCTAATATGTACGACAAGTCCATCCGCCTTTTGTTCAAGGAGAGGGACGAACGAATAGCGGAATCCGCCGGATTATACCATGTAGATTTACTCCGCCAAGAACAGGATAACCCTGTAAGAAACTTTATCTTAGAGCAACTCTAGCAGACCCCGCATAACTCGCAAACCCGCAAAATTTCGGCGAGTATACGGGTTTAGCCCATTTTTCCGGCCATAATAGAGCCCCATACTGACCCGACCCGTAAATGTTTTTGCAGCAGCCCACAAACCGCACGCCCCGACTGCTATAAGTGCGGTTCCGCGACGCGTTTGTGTGTCCAAACCCTATCCCTCATCGCTGCCCGAGCCGCGCGATTCTTCTTTCCCCTCTCCGCATTTCTCGCCGCCGGCGACCACCCGCCCCGCCTCCAGCGCCATGTGGGGGTCGAATGTGGAGCTCCTGACGCAGATCCGGCGGTGAGAGGGACCCGGAGCGCGAGCGGCGCGTCCGGTCCGACGGCGCGCGGAATCGCGGGCCCCGGAAGTGGACCAACCGCGGGATGTCGCCGCTGGCGAACTTCCGGCGCAGCGAGACAGTGGAGTACGACCGCCAGCGTGCTTCGTTCTCCTCCGCGAGGTCCTCGTACGCCGGGAGCTCCTCCTCCTCCGGCGCGGGCCATCTCCCCGCGAAGAGGGAGTGGTCGGAGGACGAGGAGGAGCCGGACATGTTCGCCTTCGTCCTAGTGAAGGAGGAGCTCGAGGAGGCCGCTCCGCTCGGCCGCCGCGTTGTCATCGGCCCGGAAGACTTTGTCGCGGACGTCGAGGAGAAGGCCGAGAAGTGACGCCGCATCCACGCTGAGCAGGCCGAGAAGGACGTCGACTTGTGTAGCTCCGGCGAGGAGGATTGAACGTCCGGCTCCTCCACGGCGTCGTCCATTTGCCGCGACCTCGCCGCCGTCAGATCCGACCCCTTTAGTACTAGTTTAATGTAGTATGTAGTATAACTTTGCTTGTAGTTTGTTGATCATGTGATGAACTATGTTTGTGCAATTTCTCCCACGAAAATGTTTTTTCAAATTTTGCAGGGTTAGATACGGGTTCTGTTCAGCCGCAGTAGTTTTCGACCCGTAAACACGATCTTTGCCGAACCACAAACGCATTTTGCGGGTCAAATTTATGCAAGGTCTGCTAGAGTTGCTCTTAGGATGTTGCAATTGTTTGGTAAAGATCTTGTGGAAACGGACAACCGGGCGAGTTTGCGCCGGACGCGTGGGGCGCCATTCAATTGTGTCGTGCGTTTTGCCCCACTAGTACGCATAATCACGTGAAAAACTCATCATTCGTCTTTGGAAGAAAATATATCATGTAATTGAATGCTCGTGCATTGCTACAAACAACAAACTTAGACATAGGTATTGATCAAAACAACATTATAACTCATAAGAGTAGCATGCAATTATGATTGTACATAGACAAATATCTCCTTACATTTCTTAACCTATAGAGGAATCACCTTAAATCATACAAGGTTTCTTTTCTTGCCTCGCATGAAAAAAATGTGTATACAGTATAATATATTCCAAAACAATAAGATTCCACTTCGACTTCAAAAATGTTTCCAGAAAAGTTATACTTCGACAAAGTATACAAATCGAAAGCAGAACCAATTATCTCTTACAAAATTGCTTCACAATCTGCTTGACTATTACAAGATTGCTTGACAATCTGCTTGACTAATTATCTCTTACTAAGCTATAGACAATCTGCTTGACTAATTATCTCTTAGTAAGGTAGAGACAATCTGCTTGACTATTACAAAATTGCTTCCGTTTTGTTGTTGAACAATTTTCAGATACAAGTATCATAAGAACATCAATGCACTTTACCTTTCCCCTGTCCGAACTCAAGGGAGACCAAGGTGCTTCTAGATACTTCTTCTCATTTCAGTTTCTCGGTTCTCTATATTTTTTAGATTTGTCTCACTTGTCAACCCATTGCTTCCAGGTTTTGTCTGGCAGAGAAAAAGAAAGATCATAGGCAAAGGATTGCAGTGCCTATTAGAAGAAATTATCCATATGTTTAGTAATGAATGCAAAAAAAAGATAGCTTGTCATAATTCAAAGGAACATATGTTGCCCATGCTAAACATGTGTAGAATAATGTTGGCATTTTACACAAAAATCGACCAGTTCCATGAACATAAATTCATGCTTCTAGAAATATTCTCATAGAAATAAAAAAAAGTATACTCCTACCTGTGCCAGAAAACTCG
This sequence comes from Triticum urartu, assembly GCF_056163025.1. NCBI lineage: Eukaryota > Viridiplantae > Streptophyta > Magnoliopsida > Poales > Poaceae > Triticum > Triticum urartu. Next base: position 717,760,922 of record NC_141875.1, on the reverse strand, counting down.
TTTTTCAACAAGCAGTTGCTGCCCAATACCCTTCACAGAGTCCCTTCACACCATGATTTCTCCAGATAGAACAACCAAAATAGAACATTTCATTATAGTCGTGATACATCTGACTACAAGGAGATTTAATGAAATTTCGTTCTGCAACATACGTTAGCTCTATCGTAAATGAGGCAGTAACACCTGGACTAATTTCCTCTGTACAAACCTGAAAATAGGCCAGTAGACCAAAACTTCAAAAAAGGAAGGTTATCAAGGTTTCTACGTTGTAAAAAGTCAATCAGTTGGTCATTCTTAACCTTAAGTCCCAGGCAAATTAAGAAACTTCTCATAAATAGTAAAACACCAATATAGAGCAATGTACTATCAGGAATTGGCATAAGCTAATATACATATTCTAAAGTTACCTGGTAGAAGATGATCAACCTACCTGATAGACGACTTTCCCCTTGTTTTCTTTCTTTCCACCCAAGCCTAATATGGAATGGCATATAGAAAGTGGGGGAAAACTTGATTTCAATATGTCCGAGAATGGTTGCAATAAAATGTAGAATAGACAACATGACTCTTGGAAGAAAAGAAAGTCAGTGACAGGATAATTCAAGTAAACTCGTAGGAGCATGGATGGATGCTTGTTAATTAACAGGAACAAATAACGCCTGAATACAATACATGGAAGCTTTAGCATTAGAGGACATATTTTCGACACTGACTTTTTATTTTAAGAACGAACTGCACCAGTTTCTAAATCTTAGATTTGACCTACAGATCAGAACATCTTAATCTGACGGAGGTTTAATAATACGCGGCATCTACAATAGACAGTGTTGGTGGCTACCAACTTATGAACCTTTTTTATATATGTTTGCATGAAATTAGAATCAAACATAACACGTAATCACTCCATTAAATTATTAAGCTAAGAGTGTATCAACAACTCGTGAAGTGCTTCTGCCCAATGCTTGGTGCAACCATTGATGTAGCTCCCTTAGTACTCACGTGTTGACAATGGGCATTACAGGAAAATAGGAGGTGCCCAGTCTTTCATAATTTCTCTTTTCAGTGCAGATGAACACCAACTTAGTAATTTCTCCCTTCTGAAGAGATGTGATACACTGAGCATACAATTCGAGTTAATTTCCCCTATTTTTTGAGGAATTTATTTGTTACCATTAGGTGTGACAACTTCATCTGATCGCATAGCAAAACAAAAGGCAAGAGGTATTTTACAAAAAAACTACCACATTTCATGGAACCGTGTCTACAAACTACCACTTTACAAATTTATGCCGAAAACTACTACTTTTTGTCTAATCTTTGACTAAAAACTACCATGTCAGAAAAGTGCCCAATTCGCCTCTTCTAAACACCTTTCCGACATGATTGGCCCACCTGTCAGCATTAATCTTCTTCCTCCTCTCTCTCTGGCATTTCCTCAGACACTTCATATGCACTCCGCCGCTCTGCCCCGCTCGTCGTCCCACTCCGTCACCCCGCAGCACCTCGTCAGCCCGCGCCGCCCCGTCCAGTTCCTCATCGGCGACCTCGCGCTCCGGATCCGCCTCCCATGCCCGCGACCAGTGCCGCACCTCCACGCCGTCTTCCGCATCCCCGGCCTCCTCATCGCCGCTTCGCCCATCCCCGGCCACCGGTGCCCTCGCCGGAGCTAGCCGTCTCTGCCGCGCGCGGCCTCTCCCTCGCCCCGCCAGTGCCCTGCTCCAGCGTCGCCGCCGGATGCCTCAAGCTCCAGATCCGGCCGACCTCGCCGCTCCCCTCGGCCTCCCGCAGCTGCCTATTGCCGGCCATCCCCATGGTTCGAGGAGCCCGAGCCTTCATCTGCTCCTCTTGCCCTGCGCCGGCCTCCACCAGCACCCATGGCCGCCGCTTGCTAGTCACCACCACAGCCGCCGCGCCCCTGCTTGCTGCTTCGACTTCATGCCCGAGCTTCGATTTCGTCATGGACGTGGGGTAGCAGCACGACGAAGTGTTTGAAGAAATGCCAGAGAGAGAGGAGGAACAAGATTAATACTGACAGGTGGGCCCATCCTGTTAGAAAGGCGTTTAGAAGAGGCGAATTGGGCACTTTCCCGACATGGTAGTTTTTAGTCAAAGATTAGACAAAAAGTGATAGTTTTCGGCACAAATTTGTAAAGTGGTAGTTTGTAGGCACGGTTCCATGAAATGTGGTAGTTTTTTGTTAAATACTCGCTCAAAGCTGCTGTGATTAGATCTCAATGTCTGGAAAAATTTATCCAACAACCTGCTGAAAAATACTTTCCCGACGGCTGTTGCAGGTGTGTTGGATTGATGTCCAAGCCCTCTCGGCGCTGGTGTCAAGAAAGGAGGAAGCAGCGTGGCGGCAATTGTACCGTGGCCGAAGATGATGACATGTTTGCGACTGGTTGCATATCCTTCTACTGGAGGGGTCTTCTCTCAAGATTCAGGGATGATGACACAGGGCTCCGGAGATCTTCTTGTGTTATGGTTGTCTTAGGGTACTCTAGATGTTCATGGTCCTTTGTTTTTGCGTTTCAGTGTGCTTGTAAGGGTCACCTACCATGTACTGATTCGTGATTTGAATGAACAATTTCTCAAAAAAAAAAAGGAACACACTTGGCGGTGGCAGGGGCTGGTAATATCCATCGAGTCCAGCTTCTCTTTTTTTCTGAGAGCTCGGTTTGTCCAGCTCTGCGAATCCTCATTTTTTACACTGCACTCGCCGCCAGCTTCTCTCGCTAAACTCCAGGAGCTGGAGCGTTCGGTCAAACTCCAGAGTTGGAGCCGAAGGAGCCAGGAGTTGGAGGGCTTCCGAACACGCCCTTAGAGTGGCAAAGTCATTGTCGGTTGGTTTACATTGGACATATGCACTAACCTAATGAGAGAGAGAAAACACATTTCTGTGCCTAATGTTAGTGAGATGAGTAGGTTCACAATATCAAAACTACTGATGCTAGCACTCTGAAGTGGCATAATAGTTCTAGCATGTCCTAGACTAAGACAAAAATCATTGGAAATAGCATGTTATAAAAGAGCAAGATATCACCAATGTGAAGCACCGAGCATGCATTCCAACATATACATTTGGCCTGTAAGTACCCAATACAAGCTTTCCTTGTGATCGCCTTGGAACTGCAACGAGCCAACATTAACCATCAGAAACCTATCAACATTAATCACAAATACTGGAAGCGACAAGAAATCCCGAGAGGCTTGCATAGATACAACTCGAGCTTCTATATTTCAAGATTTAGTTTCAGCAGTCCATAAAGAACACAAATATATGGACAACCGAGTTATTGTTATTCCATGTTCTATTCAGGAACATCTGAAGAGCATATGTGTGTGCACTTGTTTATTCATTAACTCATAATTATTTTAACAGATAGTGAGGTTGGTCACCGCGAGGTAGAATACATTTCAATACCTGCTACAATTGATCTACTCCCAGATAGTAACATTTTACTTCGTCGGCATCCACTCAAATCAACATCCAGTGAAGGAGACCACACTATCTCTTTGATTATAACAAGAACTAAGAGCTACACAGAGTTCATGTTGCACAATCAGACCGCCCTATCACTTTTATTGTGACAAATCAGCTATGCCGATACGGATCGGCAAAGGAAATCAGCTAAACCTGCATACATACCTGGCAGCTCCATTAGATAGATCTTTTATACGGGAACCCCAAGAATAATTGCATCAGACGGGATCGAAACTCCCTTTCCACCGACTGCGCGAGGATGGCCAGCCCCTCACGTGTTGGGGAACGTAGCAGAATTTTAAAATTTTCTACGCATCACCAAGATCAATCTATGGAGTCATCTAGCAACGAGGGAGAGGGGAGTGCATCTACATAGCCTTGTAGATCGCGAGCGGAAGCGTTCAAGAGAACGGGGTTGATGGAGTTGTACTCGTCGTGATCCAAATCACTGATGACCTAGCGCCGAACGGACGGCACCTCCGCGTTCAACACACGTACGGTTGGGGAGACGTCTCCTCCTTCTTGATCCAGCAAGGGGGAAGGAGAGGTTGATGGAGATTCAGTAGCATGACGGCGTGGTGGTGGAAACAGCGGTGATCTCGGCAGGGCTTCGCCAAGCACAGCCAGAGGGAGAGGTGTCACGGGAGGGAGAGGGAGGCGCCAGGGGCTAGGGTGCGGCTGCCCTCCCTCCCCCCCCCCCCCACTATATATAGGACCCCTAGGGGGGGGCGCCGGCCCTAGGAGATCCAATCTCCAAGGGGGGCGGCGGCCAAGGGGGTGGCTTGCCCCCCAAGCCAAGTGGGGCGCCCCCCACCCCTAGGGTTTCCAACCCTAGGCGCAGGGGGAGGCCCAAGGGGGGCGCACCAGCCCATCAGGGACTGGTTCCCCTCCCACTTCAGCCCATGGGGACCTCCGGGACAGGTGGCCCCACCCGGTGGACCCACGGAACCCTTTCGGTGGTCCCGGTACAATACCGGTGACTCCCGAAAGTTTCCCGATGGCCGAAACTGGACTTCCTATATATAATTCTTCACCTCCGGACCATTCCGGAACTCCTCGTGACATCCGGGATCTCATCCGGGACTTCAAACAACTTTCGGGTTACCGCATACTAATATCTCAACAACCCTAGCATCACCGAACCTTAAGTGTGTAGACCCTACGGGTTTGGGAGACACGCAGACATGACCGAGACAACTCTCCGCTCAATAACCAACAGCGGGATCTGGATACCCATATTGGCTCCCACATGCTCCTCGATGATCTCATCGGATGAACCACGATGTCGAGGATTCAATCAATCCTGTATACAATTCCCTTTGTCAATCGGTACGTTACTTGCCCGAGACTCGATCGTCGGTATCCCAATACCTCGTTCAATCTCATTGCCGGCAAGTCACTTTACTCGTACCGTAATGCATGATCCCGTGATCAACCACTTGGTCACATTGAGCTCATTATGATGATGCATTACCGAGTGGGCCCAGAGATACCTCTCTGTCATACGGAGTGATAAATCCCAGTCTCGATTCGTGCCAACCCAACAGACACTTTCGGAGATACCCGTAGTGCACCTTTATAGTCAACCAGTTACGTTGTGACGTTTGGGACACCCAAAGCACTCATACAGTATCCGGGAGTTGCACAATCTCATGGTTTAAGGAAATGATACTTGACATTCGAAAAAGCTATAGCAAACGAACTACACGATCTTTGAGCTATGCTTAGGATTGAGTCTTGTCCATCACATCATTCTCCTAATGATGTGATCCCGTTATCAATGACATCTAATGTCCATAGTCAGGAAACCATGACTATCTTTTGATCAACGAGCTAGTCAACTAGAGGCTCAATAGGGACGTGTTGTGGTCTATGTATTCACACATGTATTACGATTTCCGGATAACACAATTATAGCATGAACAATAGACAATTATTATGAACAAGGAAATATAATAATAACCATTTTATTATTGCCTCTAGGGCATATTTCCAACAGTCTCCCACTTGCACTAGAGTCAATAGTCTAGTTACATTGTGATGAATCGAACACCCATAGAGTCCTGGTGTTGATCATGTTTTGCTCTAGGGAGAGGTTTAGTCAACGGATCTGCCACATTCAGGTCCGTATGTACTTTACAAATATCTATGTCTCCATTTTGAACACTTTCACGAATGGAGTTGAAGCGATGCTTGATATGCCTGGTCTTCCTGTGAAACCTGGGCTCCTTGGCAAGGGCAATAGCTCCAGTGTTGTCACAGAAGAGAGTCATCGGGCCCGATGCATTGGGAATGACTCCTAGGTCGGTAATGAACTCCTTCACCCAGATTGCTTCTTGTGCTGCCTCCGAGGCTGCCATGTACTCCGCTTCACATGTAGATCCCGCCACAATGCTTTGCTTGCAACTGCACCAGCTTACTGCCCCACCATTCAAAATATACACGTATCCGGTTTGTGACTTAGAGTCATCCAGATCTGTGTCGAAGCTAGCATCGACGTAACCCTTTACGACGAGCTCTTCGTCACATCCATAAATGAGAAACATGTCCTTAGTCCTCTTCAGGTACTTTAGGATATTCTTGACCGCTGTCCAGTGTTCCATGCCGGGATTACTTTGGTACCTTCCTACCAAACTTACGGCAAGGTTTACATCAGGTCTGGTACACATCATAGCATACATGATAGACCCTATGGCCGAGGCATAGGGGACGACACTCATCTTTTCTCTATCTTCTGCCGTGGTCGGGCATTGAGCCGTGCTCAATCTCGTACCTTGCAATACAGGCAAGAACCTCTTCTTTGACTGATCCATATTGAACTTCTTCAATATCTTGTCAAGGTACGTACTCTGTGAAAGACCAATGAGGCGTCTCGATCTATCTCTATAGATCTTGATGCCTAATATGTAAGCAGCTTCTCCAAAATCCTTCATTGAAAAACACTTGTTCAAGTAGGCCTTTATGCTTTCCAAGAATTCTATATCATTTCCCATCAACAGTATGTCATCCACATACAATATGAGAAATGCTACAGAGCTCCCACTCACTTTCTTGTAAATGCAGGCTTCTCCATAAGTCTGCGTAAACCCAAACGCTTTGATCATCTCATCAAAACGAATGTTCCAACTCCGAGATGCTTGCACCAGCCCATAGATCGAGCGTTGGAGCTTCCACACCTTGTCAGCATTCTTAGGATCGACAAAACCTTCCGGCTGCATCATATACAATTCTTCCTTAAGGAAACCATTAAGGAATGTTGTTTTGACGTCCATTTACCATATCTCATAATCATAGAATGCGGCAATTGCTAACATGATTCGGACGGACTTCAGCTTCGCTACGGGTGAGAATGTCTCATCGTAGTCAACCCCTTGAACTTGTCGATAACCCTTAGCGACAAGCCGAGCTATATAGATGGTTACATTACCATCCGCGTCTGTCTTCTTCTTAAAGATCCATTTAGTTTCTATGGTTCGCCGATCATCGGGCAAGTCAGTCAAAGTCCATACTTCATTTTCATACATGGATCCTATCTCGGATTTCATGGCTTCCAGCCATTTGTCAGAATCCGGGCCCGCCATCGCTTCTTCATAGTTCAAAGGTTCACCATTGTCTAACAACATGATTTCCAGGACAGGGTTGCCGTACCACTCTGGTGCGGAACATGTCCTTGTGGACCTACGAAGTTCAGTAGCAACTTGATCTGAAGTTTCATGATCATCATCATTAACTTCCTCTCTAGTCGGTGCAGGCACCTCAGGAACATTTTCCTGAGTTGCGCCACTAACCGATTCAAGAGGTAATACTTCATCAAGTTCTACTTTCCTCCCACTTACTTCTTTCGAGAGAAACTCTTTCTCTAGAAAGGATCCATTCTTGGCAACAAAGATCTTGCCTTCGGATCTGAGGTAGAAGGTATACCCAATAGTTTCTTTAGGGTATCCTATGAAGACGCATTTTTCCGATTTGGGTTCGAGCTTTTCAGGTTGAAGTTTCTTGACATAAGCATCGCATCCCCAAACTTTTAGAAACGACACCTTAGGTTTCTTCCCAAACCATAATTCATACGGTGTCGTCTCAACGGATTTCGACGGAGCCCTATTTAAAGTGAATGCGGCAGTCTCTAAAGCATAGCCCAAAAATGACAGCGGTAGATCGGTAAGAGACATCATAGATCGCACCATATCCAATAGAGTGCGATTACGACGTTCGGACACACCATTACACTGAGGTGTTCCAGGCGGCGTGAGTTGTGAAACTATTCCATATTTCCTTAAGTGTGTGCCAAATTCGTGACTCAAGTATTCTCCCCCACGATCTGATCGCAAGAACTTGATTTTCCTGTCACATTGATTTTCAACCTCACCCTGAAATTCCTTGAACTTTTCAAAGGTCTCAGACTTGTGTTTCATTAAGTAGACATACCCATATCTACTCAAGTCATCAGTGAGGGTGAGAACATAACGATAGCCACCGCGAGCCTCAACACTCATTGGACCGCACACATTAGTATGTATGATTTCCAATAAGTTGGTTGCTCGCTCCATTGTTCCTCAAAACGGAGTCTTGGTCATTTTACCCATGAGGCATGGTTCACACGTGTCAAATGATCCGTAATCAAGAGACTCCAAAAGTCCATCTGCATGGAGCTTCTTCATGCATTTGACACCTATGTGACCAAGGCGACAGTGCCACAAGTATGTGGGACTATCATTATCAACCTTACATCTTTTGGTATTCACACTATGAATATGTGTAACATTACGCTCGACATTCATTAAGAATAAACCATTCACCAGCGGAGCATGACCATAACACATATCTCTCATATAAATAGAACAACCATTATTCTCGGATTTAAATGAGTAGCCATCTCGAATTAAACGAGATCCTGATACAATGTTCATGCTCAAAGCTGGCACTAAATAACAATTATTGAGGTTTAAAACTAATCCTGTAGGTAAATGTAGAGGTAGCGTGCCGACGGTGATCACATCGACCTTGGAACCATTCCCGACACGCATCGTCACCTCGTCCTTTGCCAGTCTCCGCTTATTCCGCAGCTCCTGCTTTGAGTTACAAATGTGAGCAACTGCACCGGTATCAAATACCCAGGAGCTACTACGAGTACTGGTAACGTACACATCAATAACATGTATATCACATATACCTTTAGTGTTGCCGGCCTTCTTGTCCGCTAAGTATTTGGGGCAGTTCCGCGCTTCCAGTGACCACTTCCCTTGCAATAAAAACACTCAGTCTCGGGCTTGGGTCCATTCTTTGGCTTCTTCCCGGCAGCTTGCTTACCGGGCGCGGCAACCCCCTTGCCGTCCTTCTTGAAGTTCTTCTTACCCTTGCCTTTCTTAAACTTGGTGGTTTTATTCACCATCAACACTTGATGTTCCTTTTTGATCTCCACCTCCGCTGATTTCAGCATTGAATATACCTCGGGAATGGTCTTTTCCATCCCCTGCATATTGAAGTTCATCAAAAAGCTCTTGTAGCTCGGTGGAAGCGACTGAAGGATTCTGTCAATGACGCGTCATCCAGGAGATTAACCCCCAGCTATGTCAAGCGGTTATGCAACCCAGACATTCTGAGTATGTGCTCATTGACAGAACTATTTTCCTCGATCTTACAACTGAAGAACTTGTCGGAGACTTCATATCTCTCGACCCGGGCATGAGCTTGGAAAACCATTTTTAGCTCTTCGAACATCTCATATGCTCCGTGTTGCTCAAAACTCTTTTGGAGCCCCGGTTCTAAGCACTAAAGCATGCCACACTGAATGAGGGAGTAATCATCAGCACGTGACTGCCAAGCGTTCATAACGTCTTAGTTCTCTGGGATGGGTGCGTCACCTAGTGGTTCTTCTAGGACATAATCTTTCTTGGCAACTATGAGGATGATCCTCAGGTTCCGGACCCAGTCCGTATAGTTGCTGCCATCATCTTTCAGCTTGGTTTTCTCTAGGAACGTGTTGAAGTTGAGGGAAACATTAGCGTGGGCCATTTGATCTACAAGACATAATGTAAAGATTTTAGACTAAGTTCATGATAATTAAGTTCATCTAATAATATTATTTAATGAACTCCCACTCAGATAGACATCCCTCTAGTCATCTAAGTGAAACATGATCCGAGTCAACTAGGTCGTGTTCGATCATCACGTGAGACGGACTAGTCAACATCGGTGAACATCTTCATGTTGATCGTATCTTCTATACGACTCATGCTCGACCTTTCGGTCTTCCGTGTTCCGAGGCCATGTCTGTACATGCTAGGCTCGTCAAGTCAACCTAAGTGTATTGCGTGTGTAAATCTGGCTTACACCCGTTGTATTCGAACGTTAGAATCTATCACACCCGATCATCACGTGGTGCTTCGAAACAACAAACCTTCGCAACGGTGCACAGTTATGGGGAACACTTCCTTGAAATTATTATGAGGGATCATCTTATTTAAGCTACCGTCGTCCTAAGCAAATAAGATGTAAAACATGATAAACATCACATGCAATCAAATAGTGACATGATATGACCAATATCATTTGCTCCTTTTGATCCCATCTTCGGGGCGCCATGATCATCGTCGTCACCGGCATGACACCATGATCTCCATCATCGTGTCTTCTTGAAGTTGTCTCGTCATCTATTACTTATACTACCATGGCTAACGTTTTAGCAATAAAGTAAAGTAATTACATGACGTTTATGTTGACACGCAGGTCATAAATAAATTAAGACAACTCCTATGGCTCCTGCTGGTTGTCATACTCATCGACATGCAAGTCGTGATTCCTATTACAAGAACATGATCAATCTCATACATCACATATATCATTCATCACATCCTTTTGGCCATATCACATCACATGGCACATGCTGCAAAAACAAGTTAGACGTCCTTTAATTGTTGTTGCATGTTTTTACGTGGCTGCTATAGGTTTCTAGCAAGAACGTTTCTTACCTATGCCAAAACCACAACGTGATATGCCAATTTCTATTTACCCTTCATAAGGACCCTTTTCATCGATTCCGATCCTACTAAAGTAGGAGAGACAGACACCCGCCAGCCACCTTATGCAACTAGTGCATGTCAATCGGTGGAACCAGTCTCACGTAAGCGTACGTGTATGGTCGGTCCGTGCCGCTTCATCCCACGATGCCGCCGAATCAAGATAAGACTAGTAACGGCAAGTAAATTGACAATATCGACGCCCACAACTGCTTTGTGTTCTACTCGTGCATAGAAACTATGCATAAACCTGGCTCATGATGCCACTGTTGGGGAACGTAGCAGAATTTTAAAATTTTCTATGCATCACCAAGATCAATCTATGGAGTCATCTAGCAACGAGGGAGAGGGGAGTGCATCTGCATACCCTTGTAGATCGCGAGCAGAAGCGTTCAAGAGAATGGGGTTGATGGAGTCGTACTCGTCGTGATCCAAATCACCGATGACCTAGCGCCGAACAGACGGCACCTCCGCGTTCAACACACGTACGGTTGGGAAGACGTCTCCTCCTTCTTGATCCAGCAAGGGGGAAGGAGAGGTTGATGGAGATCCAGCAGCACGACGACGTGGTGGTGGAAACAGCGGTGATCTCGGCAGGGCTTCGCCAAGCACAGCGAGAGGGAGAGGTGTCACGGGCGGGAGAGGGAGGCGCCAGGGGCTAGGGTGCGGCTGCCATACCTCCCCCCACTATATATAGGACCCCTAGGGGGGCGCCGGCCCTAGGAGATCCAATCTCCAAGGGGGGCGGCGGCCAAGGGGGGTGGCTTGCCCCCCAAGCCAAGTGGGGCGCCCCCCACCCCTAGGGTTTCCAACCCTAGGCGCAGAGGGAGGCCCAAGGGGGGCGAACCATCCCATCAGGGGCTGGTTCCCCTCCCACTTCAGCCCATGGGGTCCTCCGGGATATGTGGCCCCACCCGGTGGACCCCGGGACCCTTCCGGTGGTCCCGGTACAATACCGGTGACCCCCGAAACTTTCCCGATGGCCGAAACTGGACTTCCTATATATAATTCTTCACCTCCGGACCATTCCGGAACTCCTCAAGACGTCCGAGATCTCATCCGGGACTCCGAACAAATTTTGGGTTACCGCATACTAATATCTCAACAACCCTAGCATCACCGAACCTTAAGTGTGTAGACCCTACGGGTTCGGGAGACACACAGACATGACCGAGATGACTCTCCGGTCAATAACCAACAGCGGGATCTGGATACCCATGTTGGCTCCCACATGCTCCTCGATGATCTCATCGGATGAACCACGATTTCGAGAATTCAATCAATCCTGTATACAATTCCCTTTGTGAATCGGTACGTTACTTGCCCGAGACTCGATCGTCGGTATCCCAATACCTCGTTCAATCTCGTTTCCGGCAAGTCACTTTACTCGTACCGTAATGCATGATCCCGTGATCAACCACTTGGTCACATTGAGCTCATTATGATGATGCATTACCGAGTGGGCCCAGAGATACCTCTCCGTCATACGGAGTGACAAATCCCAGTCTCGATTCGTGCCAACCCAACAGACACTTTCGGAGATACCCGTAGTCACCCAGTTACGTTGTGACGTTTGGCACATCCAAAGAACTCCTACGGTATCCGGGAGTTGCACAATCTCATGGTTTAAGGAAATGATACTTGACATTCGGAAAAGCTATAGCAAACGAACTACACGATCTTTGAGCTATGCTTAGGATTGGGTCTTGTCCATCACATCATTCTCCTAATGATGTGATCACGTTATCAATGACATCTAATGTCCATAGTCAGGAAACCATGACTATCTTTTGATCAACGAGCTAGTCAACTAGAGGCTCACTAGGGACGTGTTCTGGTCTATGTATTCACACATGTATTACGATTTCCGGATAACACAATTATAGCATTAACAATAGACAATTAGCATGAACAAGGAAATATAATAATAACCATTTTACTATTGCCTCTAGGGCATATTTCCAACATCATGCCCTCGCTCTTCAACTTCCTCCGTGGCCCCGCGCTCACCGTAGAGCCGGTCAGCCCCGCAGTCGTCGCCGCCTCCCCGAGGCCAACCACCACAACCAGCCGCCACGACCACGGTGGCCCGCCATCTAGCTCCATGCCTTCATACTGGGAGCTGGGCGGACGGCGTGTCTCACCGCGGGTGAGGCCAAGCGTGGCAGGGAGTCGCCACCAGTGAGTCCCGCGCATCCGCGTCCGCCTTCGGCGGCGCCTAAGGCTGGCTCGCCCGCGAGCATGATGAGTGTTATGATTATGCAACTTGTATCACTAGAAGGCCAAAGCCATCATATATATGTACAAGAGATGCCAAAAGGCTAGAATACAAAAGGCCAAAGGCCATCACCAATATAACTCTAACACCCCCCCTCAAACTCATGGTGGATCTACAACACTGAGTTTGGAGAGGTGAAATCTATGTTGCGCTCTAGTCTGGGCCTTCGTGAAGTCCGCTAACTGTAACTTGGAAGGCACATACTAAAGAGCAACAACATGATCCTGCACAGCAGCATGCACATAAAAAGCATCAACGCCAATATGCTTGGTAAGCTCATGCTTCACAGGGTCCCGTGCAATACTGATAGCGCCTGTACTGTCAGACAAGAGGGTGGTAGGTGTAGTAACAGGAACACCAAAATCCTCCAGTAACCATCGTAGCCAAGTCACCTCTGCCGTCAGAAGAGCCATAGCTCTCAACTCGGCCTCTGCACTCGAACGGGACACTGCAGTCTGTTTCTTTGTCTTCCAGGCAATGAGAGAACCACCAAGAAAAACACAGTAAGCAGAAAGTGAACGACGATCCAAAGGATCACTAGCCCACGTAGCATCCGAATAGGCCTAGAGCTGTAGCGAGCTAGAACGGGGGAAAACAGACGATGGGAGATCGTGCCACGAAGATATCGTAGAACACGAAGAAGGTGACTATTGTGAACTGAAGTGGGAGCGGAAACAAACTGACTCAGAATATGGTTAGGGTAGGAGATATCTGGACGAGTAACAGCAAGATAGACAAGGCTCCCAACAAGATGACGATAACGCGTCGGATCAGACAAGAGCTCACCATCAGAAGCGCGAAGGTTAACGTTGAGCTCCATAGGAGTCTCAACAGTGCGCTGGTCACTAAGAGCCGCATGAGTAAGAAGATCTTGGATATACTTTTCTTGGGAAATAAAAAAGGCATCAGAGGTGGAGGAAACCTCAATCCCAAGAAAGTAACGCAGAGGACCAAGATCAGACATAAGAAACTGCTCACTGAGACGGGCCTTGACAAAGGCAATGTACTCAGAATCATCACCAGTGATGATCATGTCATCAACATATAGAAGAAGAAGAGTACGACCACGAGAAGAAAGGTGGACAAACAACGCTGGATCAGGAGGACTTGGCGAAAAACCAGCTGCAGTGACCACAGAGGCAAAACGCTCAAACCAGGCACGGGGGGCTTGCTTAAGTCCATAAAGAGAGCGACGAAGGCGGCAAACCATGCCATCAGGAACTGAATACCCAGGTGGTGGCTGCATATAAACTTCCTCACGCAACTCACCATTAAGAAATGCATTCTTAACATCAAGCTGAGACACGGACCAGTGGAAAATAGAGGCCGCAGCGAGAAGTGTGCGGACAGTGGTCATGTGGGCCACAGGAGCAAAAGTCTCATCATAATCTTGACCACGCTCCTGCTGAAAGCCACGAGCTACGAGGCGAGCTTTATAACGCTCAAGAGAACCATCAGAGCGAGTCTTAATCTTATAAACCCACTTACAAGTGATGGGACGAACATGGGGAGGAAGAGAAACTAGATCCCATGTGTCGTTACGCTCAAGGGCAGCAATCTCCTCTGCCATGACAAACTGCCATTCAGGATGGATAATAGCATCTCGATAAGAAGTTGGCTCAACAATGGTCGAAAGACCATAGCGAGAAGGAGAATATCGGTCAGGGGGCGGACAAGGCCGAGAACGAAGACCATAAGTCGGTTGAGAGGAGGAAGACGACACACCAGAAGTAGTGGGCACATCAGTAGACTCATCCACAACACGTCGACGACGAGTGTAATGGAAAGGAAAGGACGGGAGAGGTGGAATCACTGGAGATGGAGACGGGGAATGTATCAGTGATGAAGGTGGAGAAGAGGAAGGTACCGGTGATGAAGGTGGAGAGTCATGCGATGAGGGAGGAGAAGAAACCATAGGAGAAGACGGTGTCGGATCTGCGACAGCGGGGCGAGGAGTAGGAATATTGGGCGCAGAGGGAGGTGTATCCGGAAACATAAGAAAAGAGATGTCCTCCGTGGAAAAGGCCGAGGAGGATGGACGCGGGTAGAAGGGACGAGACTCATCAAAATTGACATCCCTAGAAATACGCATCCGGCGACCGACAGGATCCCAACATCGATAGCCCTTATGCTCATCACTGTATCCGAGAAAGACACACTCAATAGACTGAATGGTCAGTTTGGTGCATTCACGAGGAGCAAGTAAAACGTAGCAAACACAACCAAACAAACAAAGCGCCGAATAATCAGGAGAACGACCAGAGAGACGCTCAAGAGGAATACCACCATGTAGAGCAGCAGATGGCTGGATGTTGATGAGATAGGTGGAAGTGGTGACAGCCTTAGCCCAGAAGTGAGGCGGAAGAGAGGCGGCGATCATCATCGCACGCGCCGTCTCAAGAAGGTGACGATGCTTGCGCTCAGCCACACCATTCTGAGCATGAGCACCAGGACAAGAGAACTGAGCAAGAGTACCTTGCTCAGCAAGGAATTCTCGCAGCGCATGGGAGATATACTCACCAGCTGAATCTGCATGAAAAACACGAATATGAGTGGAAAACTGGGTACGAACCATGGCGGCAATTTTTTTGTATATAGACAAGACCTCACTACGAGAAGACATAAAGTAGATCCAAGTGTACCGGGAAAAATCATCTATAAAGGTAATGTAGTAGCGATGACCCCCTTTCGAAGCGAAGGGAGCCGGACCCCAAACATCAGAGTGAATGCGATCAAAGGGGCGCTCGGACACTGACTCACTATGAGGATAGGGGAGTTGAATCTGCTTACCAAGCCCGCAACCCAGACAATCCAATGAAGCGTTACCGGAGACAGACCCCAGAACACCACAATGAACCAAAGACGAGAGACGAGAACCGCATAAATGGCCAAGACGATGATGCCACTGTTGAAAAGAGCTGGTAGCTGCAGCAACAGGGGTGGTGAGACTGGCGGCAGTGGCAGCGGAGGGAAGACGAAGCCAGTCAAGCTCCCAAAGACCATCAGAGCGTCGAGGGCCAGCACCAAGCAGAGCGCCCATGCAACGATCCTGAATAGAACACGAATCAAAGTCGAGAATAACCCTACAACTAGAATCAACAATCTGACCACCAGATATGAGCTGCATGGTAAGTCGGGGAACATGAGCTACAGAGGGAACATGAAATGAAGAAGTCCTAAGAGTGCCTCGACTAGCTACAGGGAGGGGAGTGCCGTCAGCCGTAAGAACACGAACGGGAGACTCGACAGGTCGAATGGAGGTCAAAGTGGAAGAACCATAAGTCATTTGAAAAGATGCTCCGGTATCAAGAATCCATGGGGATGTACCTGAATGGGTAGAAGGTGGTTTCTTGGTGCCAGAAGGGTCAGTCAGAAAACCTGCAGAACCTGTCGGTGAAGAATCCCAAGTAGCAAGCAGGCATCACAGCTGCGCAATCTCACGCGCAGACAAGCACGGTGCGGAAGAGGTCGAGGTAGAAACACCTGCCGACGATGAGCAGTCACCACCACCCGTGAAAGCCGTGTGTAGACTCGACGAAGAGCGGTAACTGGCGAGCGCGGAAGCTGCGAGAGGAGACGATGTAGAGCGGCCACCAGCGTGCGCGGAAGCCACGAGAGGAGTCGACGAAGAGTGGTCACCGCCGTGGGCGGAAGCCGTGAGAGGAGTCGACGTAGAGCGGTCACCGCCGCGGGCGAAAGCCGCAAGAGGAGTCGACGTAGAGCAGTCACCGCCGCGCGCGGAAGCCGCGAGAGGAGTCGACGTATAACGACCATCACAGCCTGCTGAAGACGCCATAGAGGGCAACATCAGAGGCGGACCAGCACCAAGCACCGAGCGGCGGTGCATATGCGAGACGAGATCAATATATGGAACACCGTCGGTAGTCTGTGGGCAGCGACAGAAATGCAGGCCCGACCAAGACGACATGTCTCTCTCTCTTTTTTCTTTTTTTTTACTTTCTCTCTTTTTTTCCTCTCTTTTTTTCAACACTAGAAGATAACCAACGGAATCAGCCCAAAAGGGGCCAACGTGATCCCAGCGGGCCGAACGAAGCAGCAGCAGCCAGCGCTCACACGCGAGACACGCAGCCAGCGAGCCGAACCAGAAGCAGCAGCCCTGGCCAGGGCCAGGGCGCACGCACGGACAGCGCCAGGATCGAGGGCGGCCAAAACATGAGTGCATCCCGATCTAGGCGTCGATGGCTCAACCTCAGAGAGCCGAAGGCCGATGGCTGGAACTCGAGCGCCAGCCAGAGGCGTGATGGCGGCGGCCCGACCTTGAAATTGGCGTCTGGCAGCAGGAATCGGCGGTTGAGGCAGGGGCGAAATTCAATCAGGCTGCGGCGACCGGAGCTTGAAGACGAAGAGCCGGCAGCAGCGACCGGAGCCAGCGGGATGAGAGGCGCAGGAGGAAGACGTGGGATATGTCTAGGAGACAGCCGAACGCCGGGGAACCACAAGCACAACGGCTTGGATCAATCGGAAATGATCCACCAAGCACGATCTCACCAAGAACGGGAACAGATTGGAGAGAAAAACAAATCAGATCGAAGACGAGTTGCGGCATCGGAAGAGGAACCTAAGCTCTGTTACCATGTTATGATTATGCAACTTGTATTACTGGAAGGCCAAAGCCATCATATATATGTATAAGAGGATGCCAAAAGACTAAAATACAAAAGGCCAAAGGCCATCACCAATATAACTCTAACAATGAGCTCGACTGCCTTCTCGTGCACTTGGTCGACCGGATTTGACGGGAAGGGGAGGGGAAGAGCAGAGGTGTGAGTCCGCTGGAGGTAGGGACGAAGGGGAGGGACGGGGTCGAGAGAGGGAGCCTGGGTGCGTGCCCTCATATCCTCCTCATATTTGAGATGGATATGAGGGTTCGTGGACAACCCGTGCATATAGGGATGATACAAAGGATCCGATTGAGATACATATTTTGAAGTATGCAAGAAATGAAGCTCTAAACAATATTCGAGTAATGGAACAAAGTACGAAGCATTACAGATCACATAGATAGATTCACCTTTAAGAGAACCATCATAGAATTAACTGTAGAGGATACTATTTGTTAGTAAGTATTTTTGTAATTAATTACAATACGTCCATGTGATCGTGAATTTTAAGTGAAGATGTGTTACACGCGCTCACGTCGTTGTGCATAGGACATATTTAAGTGGCTTGGTAAAAAAATTGCTAAAAGATAATTAAGAAAATTCAAAATAGATATTTTTATTATAGATTATGAAACGTATGTTGCACGTGCACACTTACTAGTATCAGTGTAGGAGACAATTGAAACAAAGAATCTGATACGTGCATAGTCAGCCTATTAGTTAATAATTTATAGATAATTTTATTTAATTGGCGAATGCAGAACTAAAACTGCTACTGAAAATAATGAGTAAGAGTCTCTAACATTAACATTGTTCTGAATTAATCATATAAACCATCGCTAGTTGTATAGAGAACATAACTAAAACTACTGAAGACATTTATCTAATCAAAATTTATTTCAAAGTATCGAGTCACAGAGGGAATCGAATTTGAAAGCACATTTAACTTGCAGGGCACAAACAGTACAACACTACTGCCGGGCTTGTGAACGTTGGAGAAGATGCACACAACTCATCCCGACTACTGGTTCCCCTTGCTCCCTATACAGGATGATCTGGTCATGAGCAGTGTTGATAGATGGTCACGTACAGTACCAAACTTTCTTGTTCAGGCGTTAGGGATTAATGCACTGTGGTTGCATGAACAGGATATAAAAGAATGGAGCAAATATTTAGGGATAATTGATCACTTGCATGCATCGTGAGAACAGGCCATCTGGGCGTTGCTCATCGATCGGCTCTTGTACGTCACTATGTGCATTTAAAAACCGAACCAAAAAACCATACCGAAAATAAACCAAACCGAACCAATTTTATGGTTTTTATGATTTCTGGTTTCGGTATGGTATGAACTTTCATACTGATTTGAACCTGGTTTTTATGGTATATATCGGAAAACCGAACAGTTAACCGAATAAACCGAAGCAAAAAATAAACTTATATTTCTTGAGATGAACAACCATATAAGTTGTCATCTTTCTTGTACATGAGTCAAATGCACTACTAAGCACGTAATTTTTTCTTGTAACATAGTCATTTTTCTATTTTTAAAATGCTAAGCACGTCCATAACCATCAACAGATGAATCAATGCATGCATATATACTTATATATATAGTCATATACTATTTGTGTAGAATACTATGTGTTTTGAGTCATAAATTTGCTAATTATTATTATGTCATTTCCAAATTCGCGTCAACTTTGGTTTTTATGGTATATACCGAAACCATACCAAAATAATTTAGTATATAGCGAAACCGAACCGTATTTTAATTTCATACCCTATTTACCGAAGTATTAATACCGTACAAACTGAAAAACCGTATAAATCAAACCATGTAAACCGAATAAACCGAACGCACAGGGTGACTTGTACGTATCAGGAGAGATACTCCCATCGCCACCAGGTTATTAGGAAGTCATACATCCATAACATCAGAGAAGTGAATTCATCATCTAGTCCTCTAGGTTACCTTTTGTAGATCAAATCAGCATGAGGATCAGACAGAAAAGAGAAGACAAGCGAAGATGGACGCTTACCTGGATCAACGAAAACGTTGAGGTAGGAACGTCCCGATCTGGACGCCCACCCAAAAGTTGGAGAAGGCGGCGGCAACCTCAGGCCCGGAACGATGGGGCTGTGGCTCGGCATGCTGTGGCGCTGCGCTCGTGCAGGGGTGTGGCGGCGGGGTTGCGGCTCGGTGATGCGGCGGCAGGGCTCTCGCGCGGGGCTGCCATCATGGGATGTCGGAGGAAAGGGATGGAGGGAGGTTGTCAAGGCGAATCACCTTTCTGATCCTAGATGCGGCGGCTGGGGAAGAAGGTTCATCAAGAGGGAGGGGTGGAAGAGAGCTGGAGGGGAGAGATTACAGGAGGTGATTGCGGGAGGGAGATGGTTGACTCGCCTGTGGGGATTGTGCGGAGGCGCTCCGGTCCCAGGCAGACGGCAGACCGGCAGAACATTGTACGCCAGCCGTTCGATTGAAAGGCAGACCATCAGAGTAATATTGACACTTAGATTTGTTTTTACGGATCAGATCGAAGTGTCTAGATTATCTTGTGCACACTTTGTGGCGTGGCTTTAGGGGAATTCATGTTTGTTTTTTTAATAGGGATAAGTATATGTTTCGTCCTCGAACTCTTCTGAGAGTTTAGAAATCATCCCTTAACTCAAAACCGGATTGTTTTCGTCCCTCAACTATCAAAACCGGATAGTTTTCGCCCCTCATGCCGTTTTGGGCAGTTTTCGTCCGTCATGAACAGTAAATTCGAAAAAATAGCAGAAAAAATAAAAAAACTGAAAAATTGTGGGATCAAAGTTCCTCGGGTGCGCAAGGTGCGTAAATTTTTTCATATTGTTTGGACATTCCAGGTGCTCATGAGAAAGAAAAATTGTAAATATGTACGTCTGTGAACAGTAAATTAAACAATAGCAAAAAACTATCCGGTTTTGTGTTGAGGGACGATTTCTAAACTCCTGAAAAAGTTTGAGGACGAAAAATATACTTATCCCTTAGGAAAAAGCCAACGACGTTATTAGGTTTAAACTAAATTGGTGCACCTGCTGGACGTCCATCTCATCAAAGCAAATGATGTGGGCTTTCAGATATCTGTCAAAGATGCTTGTAATCCTGGTGAGGCGGATAGAATTAAAACCGGGGAGGATGAAGAGAAGATTTGTACGTGCCTTGTATCTGTACATCGCATCAACCACGAAAATTTACTTTGATTCTCTGAATACCAAATCATGAAATCAAACCATCCCGGCCCAGTGAACGAAAGAAGCGATCAGTAGTAACGGCGATCGCCAAAGCAGCGCTGCCGGTCGTTTTTGCAGAGGGCGTAACAGCCGAGGCAGTAGGCGAGGATGAGGAGCGCGAGGGTGGCGGCGTTGGCACGAACTGCGGCCCTCCAGTTTCTCTTGGCGGTGGGCACCACGTCCACGTTGGCACACCTTGCCCCGAAAGCACGTCACGGTAGGGATCGTTGCTCCATGCCTGGCAATGGCAGTCCACGTTCGTCGTGTCCGGGCTGATCGTGGGGCCCTTGTATAACGTCGTGTTCACCGCCCTGGACCCTCAGTACGCCGGTGGCTTGCAGCTGAGCATGGCTCCGGTGGGCTCCTGTGACCTTTGCGGACACGAGGTCGAGGAATGGGTGGTGCTGGACAGCTCAAGGCTTGAACCACGATGTAAGCCTGGCCGACACAGGATGGCGGCACGCCGACGACCTGAGCGGGCGCAAGCTCGAAGTGCCCCACCTTCCCTTCTCTCAGGAACATGCTTGCGCGCCTTGCCGCAAACTGATGCGTCGTCGTTGCCGCGAACTGATGCGTCGTCGTCATCTCAGCGGCCGAGGTTGCTGGGTTGCATACGTGTGTATGTGTCCCACTCCCGTCCCCTGCTCAAGGTGGAGGCCTAGCTTCCACGCAGCCGGCCACCTCCGCGACGCGCGATTTGGTTCGACCCGCCGCTGAAGCCGAGGCCCGAGAGTGCCGTCGCGGAGATGAGCCGGATGATTGAGATCTAGTAACCGACCCCATCGAGACTGACGGAGCCACCAACGCAGGCGAGCGAAAGGGTTGGGTCTTGGGTCGAGGGACTCGTCAACCTCGATGAAGCGGCTGACGCCGTCGGCTAGTAGCATGAGGGACGGCGGTGGTGAATTTTCTTGGGAGCGATACACGGGGATCGGGAGGAGCGAGGGGGTTGCTGGACATGGGACATGGAGGTGTCCCTGTTCCGGGTCATGGCTGTTTTTTTTTATCGTGGCTTTTCTTGTTTCCTTTTATGGTGGGGGCAGAGCAATTGTGAGAAGGGGAGGGCGGGAAACGAGGTCGAAAAGGAGGTCGAACCATCACGACGTTCGATCCTTCTTTAATAGTAGAGATGTTCGCTCGAGCCCATCCTCTATCTCTCTTACTGAGACCAGGTCATGTAGTTGCGGTCATGGCCACTGCTCTACGCTCATCTTGTGATGCAGGTCATGGCCGGCTCTACGACGGTTGCCTGCTGCTAGCGGCGGAGATGCCACGGCTGCCTGCTGCCATGGCCAGAACCGCATATATACAAATGTTGCAATCGTTTCAAAAAAGCTTCAACCACAGTTGGGAAAAGCTTCCACCAAAGATAGAGAAAGCTTCAATCGGCACTGCCCAACTAGAAAAGCTGCAACCATTCGGCAGAAAAGTCTCGGTCATAGATAGAGAAAGCTTCAACCACGGTGCTGCGCAACCGATTTTTTTTGCAACCATTGACAGAAAAGCTTCAACCCTAGATAATAAAGATTCGACCGTCATTGGATTTTGCTACCATCGGCGATGGTTTTTGCTACATCCATCATGGAGGAGCCGTGACCTCGCGACGGCAGCGACGATGATTAGCTATAACCGTTGTCGTTTTTGCTATGACCGGTGATGTTTTTTCTACATCCACTCAACGGCCTCAACGGTGTTCACTGGTGGCCGTCGTCGATGCAATTCCGTGTAGCAACCATCGACGGCGAGGGGCTGCTACGGCAGCGCATCGTGGTGTTGCAACCATGGAGCAGCGATGGAGGGTGTTGCAACCATGGGGCGGTGACAATGGTAGTTGCAACCGATGGACGATGAAGCTACAACAGAAACTGGTGAGCGGGGGAGGTCCTTCGGTGAGCAGCGAAGAGCTGCGAGGCGTCGGTTACGAGCGGTAGGTGGTCGACAGCCGTTTCCCTCGCCGGAGCTGCACATGAAATGCGGAATACCATGGTGCAGAGGCAGAGGATTTTTTTCCCTGTACGATGTTCATAGAAGGAAGGAAGACGAAGCATGTGCAGCGATCTAAAGGCATCGGCAACTGGATCGGGTGGCTCATGCGCGATCGGCCGATTTATTTGGGTCAACGCGCCTGTTAGGGCATATTTCTCCCTTAGTGGTTTTGGTGATTGATGACAATACTTTTGCAGTCTAATCATGTGCATTGAGCGTTTCAGATACTCTATCATAAGGCACGAGACGATTACTGCCCCTCGAAGACTCAAACTAAGATGGTTTATTTTCTTGCGTTTCTTTTCGATGGATTTGAGTCGTAGGATAAACCGTACTATCAAGAGAGGGTACGCTTCGGAAAGGTTTGGGTCAAATCATCACACACAAACTCGCTTTGCACCCTTGTCTCCTTTTCCATTTCACTGAAGTTGTCTTTGGTTATGCTAAAGAGGTAGGGAAAGGTTGCGAGCGGTAGTACCGCGGGCAGCAGCGGTAGTACTGCCCATTAGCGATAGTATCGCTACTAGTACCGTTAGTACTACCGCTCCCTGCTGTGGTCTCGACTTTTTGTGTCGGTTTCTATGATAGACCAAGCAGGACGAGCTGAAGTGGGAGCGGTAGTACCACTACCACACATTGCTCTGTTATCCCCTGTTCTCCCAGCGGTAGTACCAACGGTTTAAGAGGAGCTGATCCCAACACGTCAGTGCGTTTAAGTTGGTATATGCAAACTCTCACGTCACGCCCGAGTTTCTTCCCCATCTCTTAAATACCTCTCCGAGATCAAAACAATATCCTGGTAATTTACCCTGGGCGGAAGGCGATCTAGATGCAATGGCCCTAAAGTGGGTAACTTGGTCACGGCGGGCGCCGACACCATCATATCTAGGTCGTTCGTCCCTGAAATGGACCTTGCCGCCTTCTCCGCTAGGGCCACCCGCACCTACGCCATCGCCGGCCAGAGCCCGGCTGCGCCATGACGCGGCTGACCTTGAACCGCGCGATGTTGTCCACCTCCACGACATCGTGGTCGTCGTCCAGCCTGCCGTCCATGAGCCCCGTCACCCCGGATGCCACCATGAGTGGCAGCACTTTCACCGCTAGGTACTGGCAGTTGTCGTCCAGGCCTGGCACTCCGGCAGCCGGTGAGACAATGACGGCCTTGAGCAGCAGCATGCTAAAGACGTACATGTCAGACGTCTTGGACACGATGTCCGTGCGGAGAAAAGAGTGATCCGCGTACCCGGCAACCCCATCACCGGCGTGATGGCGACTGAGAAGGTCCCTCATAGGCCGACCCTAGAGCCGCACGCTGCCATCGCTGTCGAGGAGCACGTTGGAGGCCGACATGTTGCCGTGCACCTTGGAGATGTCTCCGTGGGGGTGCTCCAGTGCAACGACCACATTGTGGAGGACTCGCATGCGGGCGATAGGTTAGTGACGGCGTGGTGGAGTGGTGCCGGTTGGCCAGAGTGCCACCAGACATATACTCCAGCACCAGCGCACCATGGTGCACAACACCAGTGCACCACGACGCACAACACCAGCTCACCACGGCGCATACTGTTGTCCTATATACTACCCTATCATCCTCGCCCCGCCCCCTGCACCACGTGATTAGACCTAGTGACCACGTGGGTGCCATCTGCATTTTTCTTGCATTGCTCAGCCGTTCCACTCGTCGGTCACACATGTATGTCATCCAAATGTGTGTGGCCCTAAAAGCACGTCATCAATGTCACGCGCAGGTAGACGACGACAAAGCATAGAACATGGAGCTGCTGAGAGTTAGGCTACAAGGGAAATGAGCCACATGAGGCATGGGGGGCACGTCATTGGTACGCGATTGTCTGTAATTTGAACATAAGGACATACTTTTAGTCATTAGATTATATTTTATTTAGCAACGGTATTGCATCTATGTGTTGTGTTCGTTTGCAGGCTACGCCCATACCTAGCTTGCCAGGAGGGGATGCCATCTGCAAAGTATATGAAAATTTTAGAATTGATAGCGATTGCACATCTGATGAAATGACCAAACTTCCAATCCTGCCATGTGCCATCGAGTTTCTGCATATTTTCCTCGCACTCTGCCCTCAGTGCACCTTCAATCCTCGGCAATGTGCCGCGACCCAGTTCTTTGATCCGACCAATCCTGATTTGATGAGTGAAGCATGGGCATTGTGCAAAAATCAGGTAGGAATATGAGAGAGGGTTTATGTACCAGAGTGAATCTTGGAGGGCACCCATTACGCCCATTTCGATCGTATTAGTGTTTTAAAGTTTTCATTGTGAAATATTCCCTTATGCTGGTGCAATGAAAGGTGTGACATGCGGTGGCGAGTTCATTGTCGTCAGGTAAACACCGCTATCATAGTTGGTGAGGATGAGAGAAGGAGGTAGGCACTAAAGGTGGGGTTAAAATATATGACATGGACATACTGAAAGTTTTGAGTTATTCTTTTTAGGTAAGAGACAAGATAATTTTTTCCCGTTGCAACACACGGGCATGTTGCTAGTACTTTTCTATGTACTTACGCAGGAGCAAAGACAGAGTCCTTTCATCATTGAAACTCCGACTTACTCATTCTAAATTAACTTATCTTTCCATGTCAACCTAAACTCCTCCGATGGCTTTTCCTGTCCATCGCTTTTCGGTGCGGTTGGAACGTATTTTTATACGTGGCGTGTTCAGTTGTCTATACGTAACTATATTTGTATGTAACATTTACATCTTTAATCTCAACCCTTAATCTCTAAAATAAGTGGTCAAGATAATTTAATCTATGTGGACGAACGTAATGGTTTGTTTGATTCTTATTTTAATTTTATAATAGATAGATATTTTTTAGAGAAGTTCTTCATTTGGTGCCAACTTTCAGAAATAGGCTAATATTGTCAAAATCATCTGCGACGAGGTACTCTAAAATGACTTGCAATCAAAGAACATAGATTGCATGAGAAGGAAATCAAAGAAGATGGTGCGCACACATGCACATCCGTACACGGAAACTAAGTCACCCTAATGACACACGTACAAGTGTGTGGGTTTTATTGCTTATTATTCCCTCCATTCCAAAATATTTTACTCTCAAATGGATGTATCTACAAAAAAAAACATGTCTAGATACACTCACTCGTCTAGAAAGCACATATGATCGGCAGGACATGAGCATATATATCAGTAGGGAAGAATCCCTGTGGTCCTACCGTACTCGACGACATCGTCAAAGATTTCACCCAGGTCATCGTACTTGTACTTGAACCCTTCACTGATGAGCTTCTCGGAAGAAACACTCACTCTTGGCTTCTCAGGGTACCCATCAAAACTGCAAAAAGAAAACACATGGATATATCGTTAAAGCCCGCGATAAGAAACAATATATCCGTGTGTGTGTGTCTCGTGGAAGGCAACTCATCATCATAGTCTGATATACCGTTCAGGTTTCACGATGTATTGTGGGTACTTCTCCACCAGGAGACGGGCGAGCTGGGGGATGGTGGTGTTGTGGCTGCAGCAGATGTACCTCCCCGATGATGGCTCGTTCTCGGCGAGGAACACCTCGGCGCGGCAGAGGTCGTCCACGTGGATTATCGCCACAGAGTCAGTGACCGACTGCAGGCCTTTCAGGATATCCAGCTGTGCCTCGTCGCCTGCAAAAGATATATATATATATATATATATATATATATATATATATATATATATATATATATATATATATATAGACACCAGACAGTTTTTCTAGTTGGTCGTTAACAGAGATATAATAAAATGATACTAGTAGAAGAGAAATGCTCACCAGACAACAAGGAGAGGATAGCGGGGACGCTGGTTTTGGCCTGCGAGACCGGCGCTGCGCCCAGGGTGAACGCGGGCAGCACGGTCACTAGGCTGATGCCGCTCTCCTCAGCGAACTTGCTCGCCGCCTCTTCCAGAAGCACCTTCGACACCGCGTAGTCCTGCAGCAGCGCGACCACCGTCATGGTCAGGGCATGGTGTCGTGTTCCACCACGTGGTTGTGTCAGACCAACCGCACATGTGTGTGTGTGTGTGTGTTTGTACCCATGTCGCTGGCTTCTCGGCTCGCAGGTACTGCACATCGGACCAGGAGCTCTCGTCCACCACGTTGTGCCCATCGTCTTCCAGTGGCTTCCGGAACACGGCAGCAGCATCCGAGGACGTTAGGATCACGCGCTTCACCGTCCCCGATTTTGCACATGACCTCATCACGTTCAGGGTCCCTTCGACGCCGGCCTGGATCAGGTTTCTCTGCCGCCGTCCATCAACGTACGTTGCGTCCCAGAACATACAGTAAGATTATTAGATTCAGCATCCCCAAATGATAATTTAAGCTGCTTCTTGGTGAAGCTTAAAAATGTTAAAGACTACCCTAAAGATAATTGAAAGGGAAAAAAGAGATACTCGTCGCCATCCAGCTTGTTTAGAGAACATACTGATAAAATTTCCTTCTGAAATAATTTGCTACGCTTGTGTTTTTCTCAAATACTGGGCAGGGCTACAGAAAGAAAGTGACAAGCAGATTATATTGGATGGAGCAGATCTTCTCCAGGTGACAACACTGACAACACACAGAGGAAAATCACTGCCGCTGGGACTTTGAAGATCAAGGATGACGGAGGATCATCTTCTTAAGCTCCGCAGTGACACCCTTTCAAGTGATGATGCTTGCTGTGCTGTCTTCCCGAAGATGTTACCTGTTAGTTTGTCAAAGTGGAGTACTTGTTGCTAGTTTGTGCGTCTCAACCGGTACAAAAACTAGACTCTTTTGTGATGTGGCGGTAGCTGATAAACATCTAGGTGGCGTTTTCATTTTAGATTGTTTCAGGCTTTGTGTGTAAAACTCTTGAGTGTGAATGTTAGCAAAAACTTAATTTCTATTTTTTTTTCAGTTTCTAAGACTTGTGTTCCGTTATCTTGAAGACAGTGGAACCCGGAGACATTTTGGGTTTGCATGGAAAAATAATTGTCCGCAAAAGATGAAACAAACTGGTTGGTTGTGGTCATTGTTTACCTCAGGATCTGGCGACCCGATGTCCATCGGGGCGGCAACGAGGAAGGCGTAGTCGCATCCAGAAACCGCGTCGTCGAAGCTCCCTTGGACGTTCAGCTCCGCTTGGATGATCTCCAAGGGGCCAAGCGCTTGCAAGTCCTTCAGGTGAGAGTTCTTCTCCACGTCATCTAGATCAGTAACAAAAACTAGAGAATTTTTAGAGACGATTCCTGGTCATCTAGAGTAACAAACTTCCACACGGGATTTGGTTATTAAGGTGGCTATGTTTCGCTGATTGAATATACCAGAAAAAAACATGCAACATCTTGTGGAATATGAGCAGAAACAAGGAAGACAAGAACCGAACCGAGATCTCTGACTGTCGTTTTGACGACGTAGCCCTTCTCGAGCAGCGTCTTGATGAGCGCTGAAGCGATGTAGCCGCTACCTCCGGTGACGCATGCCGTCTTCCTCCGCCCATCGTCTACAGATGTCATCAATCGATCGCCCGCGGCTGCTCCCTACCCACTACGTCTCCTCAGGAAATGGAACGTTGACTTCAGGCACTGAAGCTCCACTGTCCCAAGGAACCTGCATATATAGAGCAACGAACCTGCCTGGTAGTCTGTTACCTGATACCTCAACCAAGAAAGGCAACGAACTTGGCGGCAAAAATGACAAATGTGACCTTTGGACGAAAGTATTTCATAAAATGAATTGTGTTTAAAAAATTTCACTCAGCTGACCTTTTTGTGTAGCGTCCGACAGTTAGGTGTCACACTACACTATGCTGCGCCTGACTGACAGGCGCTACACGTCTAGCCAGCATCGCACACAGTCCGCTTGAAAAATGCTAAGTCAGTGTACAAAACCTAAGAGCTTGACGCCACACTATACAATATAGTATAGCGCCTAACTCTCAGGCGTTGCACTAGTGGCCTAGTGACAAATAGAGCATCCACGTTGCACTAGTGGCCTAGTGACAAATAAAGTATCCACTAGTGCAATGCCTAGACGCTAGTCGCTACATTATATAGCGTGAAGCCTAGCTCTCAGGCGTTGCACAGTGACTTAGCATTTTTCAGGAAGCTCAAGGTGCAACGATGGCCAGGCCCTTAGCCAGGCGCTGCATAGTGTATTGTGGCGCCTAGCTGTCAGACGCTACACAAAAGGATCAGTCGGGTGAATTTTTTTTAAACACAATTCATTTTGTGAAATACTTTCGTCCACATGTCAGAACAATGATTTTTGCCGAACCTGGCTGCTATGTGTCGAAAAGTAGATGATGCTGATAATGATAAAAATGGCGCTCGAACCTGGATGTTGAACATCTTTTCTTTTGATAAAAAAGTCGCCCTAGACCCCAACTTTTGCCTCACGGGACCCACACGGACCAATAAGTATATTTATTGTTTAAAATTCTTTAGGTATTAATCCAAGGTGAAGCACTTTGTTTTCTGATAGCTACAAGCGACATGTCCAATCACAACGGCGGCACCTTATTAGAGCCGCGTTGGCGTCCTCGACATACCACCATGAGCGCTCATGGAGAAATCGAGGATGGGTGACTTTCTTAGGCCTTTTTTGGTTCATAGAATAGAAAAATTATAGAAATATGAAAGTCATAAAAAATGAGATAAATTTCATCTTAAATCCTATAAGTAGGAATAGAAAAATAAATGTCCTTTGATTCAGATCATATAACTTCTTTTCATTGAGTCTAGGCTAACATTTATTTCCTTATGAAATATGAAGGATAGTAAGAATTGCTTTGTAGTAATAGGATTCTATTCCTACGAATCAAAGGGCGCTAAAAGAATTTTTCTTATAGAAATCATATCCAATGAAATTTCTATAAAATTCCTCCAAACTAAAGAAGGCCTTAACCAAGATAGGTACACCACAACGAAATCTATGGGCCAAGCGGTACAGCACTACGGGGAAATACATTAAAGAGGAACATTTTTGCGTGACCCCAGGCACTCTTCATGCAATCTATAAACAGTGCACACTCATCAGTCATGAGCAGTACCACATCTGTAGTAATTTACATACGATGATTACCTGACAGTAATTTTTATTGGTAATTTTCGAACAGTAACATTTCGGAACAATTCTTCAGCTGTAATTCTTTTACAATAATTATCCTGCGACGATCTTCCGACTATATGTTACACTTCGACAGAAAATCTTTGACGGTGCAAGAACAATAGTATTCCACCGATAATTCTTTGCCCCCAACTTTTCGACGGTAACTGACTATTTCTACAGTACAGAACAGTAATTCTTCAAAGGGGCATAATTCCTATGCAGTAATACTTCAATAGTAAATTTCGACCGCAAACAGTTACTTTTTACCATATATAATTCTTCAATAGGACAGTATATGAGCAATACTTTTTCGGCAGCAATTTTGCGACCGTAACTCTACAATGGTAGTAGCTCTGAGGTTCTCCTACGATTACTTATTCTGGAACAAAACATTCCACTATTCATTGTCTCAAAATACTACTCCCTCCGTCTCATAATATAAGAATGTTTTTGACACTTGTGTAGAGTCAAAAACGCTCTTATATTGTGGGACAAAGGGAGTACTATATTCTTCTATGGATCGCCTGCAGTAATTCTTTCACAGTATTTTTTCGACTGTATTTCTTCGTCAATTTTTTTAATGTAGTTCTTCAACAGTAATTATACAACGTTGCAGGAGCAGTAATTTTCCGGCGGTAATTCTTTGACAGCAATTCTTCAATGATGACTGATGACTACCTTCTTCTACAATAAGTTCGGAAAAAATACACCACTATTCGTCGCTTCTTTTATTCAATAAAAATATTAATATCTTATTTCACAAACACTTTCAAATAGATACTCCATTATTTTTCACATCTTTTGTTGGGAAAAAATATCACTATCTTGTTTTATTGATCGCCTCTTGATCACCCCTACGGGCATACTTCAGTATTCGTCGTCTCTTTTATTTAAGAATATACTACTATCATCTATTGATAGCCTCACGGTCACTCTACGGGAATACACCTACCTTCTTCCACAATAACTAAAAAAATACTTCATTATTTGTCACTTCTTTTATCCGGGAAATAATTAATACCTTCTTTTATCGATTGCCTCTCGATCACCCTACTCGCACATGCCACTATACGTCATCTCTTTTATTCGTGAAAAATATTATTATCTTTTGCTAAATGCCTCACCGTAACCCTACGGAATTACTACTACCTTCTTCCACATCAATTTCGAACAAAATACTTCATCGTTCATCAAATCTTTTATTCGGGAAAAATGTTACTACCTTCTTTTATTGATCCCCTCACGGTCACCTTATGAGCATACTATTACCTTCTTCCCCAACAACTTCAGAAAAAGTACATCATTATCCGCCACATCTTCTATTCTGAAAATTATTAATACCTTCTTGTATTGATCACATTGTGAGCACCCTACAGGCGTGACATGTCTCCGCACCAAAGCTTCCTAGTATATACAGTTATACATCCTATGCAATTGTGCTTCTACGAGAAAAGGTTTAGAGTTTATTGTGCATAAAATTACACGTACATTTGAAGATACCTTCAAATTGCACACATATATACAATTGTGCACATATGTGCAATTACTCATACTAGTCATCAACCCGTGCAGCTGCACGGGCTCGCTTAATCCCAAGTAACATATAAATTGTACAACTTCTATAATTTTTCATCGCTGAGAGGTTTGATTTCTAATCTAGGATTTTGTATGGTGAGTCACTTATACTAATAAAAAAGGATGTTGCATCTTCTAAATTTGGTAGCTCGTAAATTCATATTAGACACTTTAAATATACACATATATAATTTGGAACTATCTCACAACCCTGTGATTTTTTTATTTGTAAGAAGCTTGTTAGTTTTCAATTTTATATTGCTTTTTTGGTTCTTATTTGGGATCGGTTGTTGGATAGCTACACTGATTGTCACAATATTTTGATTGATTTTTTTAAAGTTTTGCACACTTGGTCTGTGCATAATAAAAGAGTTCTTGTTTGCAACAGACATTACACGTACAGGTTTAAGTGAAATCCATGGCACACACATTCACATGGAGATCAGACATGCATGCATAGTTCTAGTTCTAACACGAAAAGAGAACATATTTATGCAATTCTGCCATCTCATAGCTAAGTAAGTTATAATTTGCAAAGGTACATTTATGTCATTTAAAACATGATGAGATGTTTGATCACGTAGATAGAAGTACTTCATGCTAAATAATCTCTTGTTGCTATAAGGATTAATGACCAAGAAATATGATCATCGACATGCATATTTCCTGTCTATTTTTCTACATCTGCAGTAAAAATTTGTAGTACTTTCCATTCTAGTAGCATGGGAGTAGAGAATCTAACCATGTCCAGCTGCTGCTCTTGTGCAAATCTTAAAAAAAATGTTATGATCTGGAAACTATAGAGCCAAAAGACCATACTTGATTAGCCTAATTTGGAAAGGATATACATTCTGGTCCCTTTTGAAGCCAACTACTACTAAGGTAGCAACACTACGTAAAACAGTAAAAAAACATGGACATGAAGACTGAACCTTTAGATTTGCATAAGTGATAGTAGCAAGGGGCTTAGATAGAAACAAATATGATCCTTACGGACCGAACTACCTGTCGCGGAATACTACATGGTGAAAATATTGCAACAATCCAGAGGAAAAAATGCAGTCAGTTAAACATGAGAAAATTATGTAGGTTTTGATAGTTGCGAAGCTAGCAGAAAAGGTCATTTGGCTCACACTTCATACAATAACACAGTGAGTTAATATGTTCAGAATTTGCTCATATGAACGGGTAAAATCACTTCATACATATGAACTTTCACACGCTTTGGCAGTACTAAGAGATGTCATCTCACAGCAACGACTGTACCTACACCTTGGTCTTGTGGGTACTAATATAGCTCTAGTAAATACAATATATTATAGGCGGAAAGAAGTGTGTACAACAATTGAAAGACCCAGGATATACATTAATTAAGGAGCATATATCTTCCAGGTTCAGAAGTGCAACAATATGGAGTCAGTATGGAAATAGCGAAAAGCACATAGTATCTCCTAGTAGATGCAGAAACACCATCATAGTATCTCCTAGTAGTTGCCAATTCAGAAATCAAGTCAACTCTTGGACAACCACCGACGGGAAGCACACCTTACTGGAATACCTTATGAATGTATTTCTGGTATCGTTGTTCAATGCTGAGAAATATCAACGGATTGTAACAGAGAAAAACAACGTCATATTAACATTTGTCATGCACAAGGATGAAAAATAAATAAATGCAGAGACATTGTTATGGAATCGTCATAATGTGCATCGACTACTCAAACCTAATGAAATGAAGGCATGTGATCAGAGATTTACAATAAGTAGAAATTTTTATGTAGCTAAAATCCTACTAATCGTTTTTTCAGCTAGCACTGTCAAGTCTCCTAGGGACTGAAAACAATCATAAATCCAGTTAAGGAGGAAGGTGTGGACACAACAATGCGAACCATGCCACTATATATAAGAATCACATTAGAGAACAATCACTCAAAAACCAAGGCCCCCGCATTGCAAAGCATTACCTTGGCTACACACTCACACTATGGTGCGCTGGAGGTGTTTCATCGGGAGAGGAAAGGAAACTATGGGAGTTTTTTTTGTGATGATGTGTTAGCGTTGGAGGTGTTTGATCGGGGGAGGAAAGGAAACTACAGGAGTTTTTTTTTTTGTGAAGATGTGTTAAGGTGGGACAGCGGCCAAGGACTCCTTGACCTTGACGCATGCATCCGACGGTGGAAAATTATTAATTCAAAGATCAGATGGCTAATTTGCTTAGTTATCGAGGATTAACGTGGAGCCTCATATGATGCATTCAGTTAGTAAATATAAGATAAGATATAAGATATGAGATAAGATATAAGATAGCAGTCATACATCACAGAAAAGGAGCGGGTGCATTACACAGCCCAAACGGCATTCAACGATAAGCAAATGTACTATATGGTCATCGTTATGTAGTACAAACAACCAGGGCACGGCCCATAGTTGTGCAGAACATGCGATCCCGCATAGGGCCCATAAATTTTGGGGGCTAAATTTCTTTTATATAAGACTATATACCAAACAATAGGAATTAGATGGGAATAGGGCTAGTGCCGGGATGCTGGGCCCCATCCCGCTGGGCGCTGGGCTGCAATGGCATTCGTGACTCTGCCTGGTGGGCGTGCATCGCTAGCGATCCTTCCTCACTCGGTCAGTGCTCGCATGCACGCTGCCCAGTTACATAATCGTGTTACCCCTCAAAAAAAGTTACATAATAGTGTTTCTAGGCAAAGTTCACCGTGGAAAAAAAAAACTGAGGCCAAAACGATGATTGTACTAGGCCAGTTGCTAAGTCTGTAGACAGGCAGGCCAATGCATGCTTCCCCATGCACCTTTTGGTCGGTAGCTCCTTTTTTGTTCAGCATCCTTGGTGAAACATTTATTTCAAAGAACTTTGGATTCAAAAAAATTCAAATATCCCCATCATAGGGTACTGGAGCATATAGAATTAATCTTGAAAGGTGATCGATTAGGCTATCGATGAGAGAACCATCGTGACTCAGCACCAAGCTGCCAATCCTTCGTATGATCTTGACCTCCTTTACGCGGCACGATTGGCTGATAGACGTCGGCACTTCGGTGGAGATCGGTCGTGTGGTCCCTTCTCAACAGGAGCAGCACTATAATACTTTGACCTAGAATAATCACCAGGAAATTAGCAATTCTTTCAATACTTCAATATATCAATGATGCATATCCCTTTAATTTTTTTCTTTCATATATAGTGCTTCAAGAATCTAGATGAGTCATCAATCATGCCTTATACAAACAAATGTAATATTTTAATTTTTGTAGTTCTGTTTTTATAATGAGATAGGGACTCATTTTTTAGTTTGGCACAGGGCCCAAAATCCCGGCCCTGCAAACAACTATCTCCTATCCATTGCTACCTTTGTTTCTAAAAAAGGATATATAATTTTAGTCTAAGTCAACGCTGTGTAACTAGGCGAATCTTATGAAAAATGTGAATATGTACAAGATTTAATAAACATTTTGTGAAAATATATTATATGGTGAGTCTACTAATATTCTTCCGGTATTCATATTTTCATATAAATAATTGGTAAAGCATAGTATATTTTTACTTCTTACTTAATTTATTATGCACGTTCTTTTGATAAACGGAGGGAGTATTTTTACTAAGGTTCTATGCATCGTATATTGTGTGCGAATTCCAAATTGCAGGTTTGTCTGTCACTTATAATGACGTATATATGCTATTAAACTATGTACATTAACTAATTTACTAAAGCCCTTAAATTTGTGACGGACGCATTGCACAACAACTACTTGTATTTCACCCGCAAAAAAAAAAAACTACTTGTATTCAGACTGGATGGGCCCTTGTTCTGATATGATGGACTACTGCATGCAGCTATAAACCAATTAACCAGCAGTAATTCTGAGATACTGATAAATGTAGATGAAATATTTCAATGGAACTAGATGTTGTTTCTGCCATGAGTACAAATACTGAGAAATGAGCAAAGTATTCTTGCTGATCATTTAGCATGTGGGCCAGCGATAGGCATGGAGCTGTTAAACCTTCATGCCGGCATGCTGTCGGCCTGCAGCTAGTGCACACGGGTTGGACCACCAGTATGTAAATTGATGATGACTTGATGGACCTTGGACAATCAACGGTATCACTTGGGTTACTTTTAGCAATCTTAAAATGATTATGTTACATTTTAGCTTTAAGATTAGTTCATTATTGTATCTTTATTTGTACTCTATTTTCTCATATATTTTCACAATTTCTTAGTTGTTTTTTGTGATGTATTACCAAACTCGCCAATCGCCATGTTAAGCATAACCAATCTTAGTATAGCGTTGTATCCTATTATTGCATAGATGTAGAAATCCAAGTCAAGTAGGTTTTTGAAAATGTATCGGGCGGTTTGCGACAGTAA
This sequence comes from Triticum urartu, assembly GCF_056163025.1. NCBI lineage: Eukaryota > Viridiplantae > Streptophyta > Magnoliopsida > Poales > Poaceae > Triticum > Triticum urartu. The sequence continues at coordinate 717,725,197 of NC_141875.1, read as the reverse complement.
AGTAGCGAGCTCAGGAAAATTGTGTCAGTGATTATTGTATGTATTGAACATCACGACATGATTACTGTGACATGAATGCGCGGTCCAAACTAAAGACGACCTAGATAAGCAGACGTATTAACAACATACACCCGTGAAATAATGTACGTGTTCCGACTAGCTGTAGCTGTTGCAGCTGTTATGTTCAATTATTTGGTGGGACTAAATCCAATTTAATTCAAATGCTTATTTGCAATGCCGTAACAATCAATGGGCCTATTCTAACAATCTTATTATCCAACCAAATTTAAAAAGTGGTTTTTAATGATTTAGAGAGATATTGGCAGCCTGATGGTTGTGAGATAATAGTGGGTGGATCTAGACATCAATCCTAAGTTAAATAGTGGTGGAACTAGATGCGATTAAATACACAAACTTAATGTCACATCTAGCTAGTAGCTCCTCGCTGGCAGGGTTGTCTGCTCTGCTGTGCGCCACTCTCCATCGTCTTGGACCATGCATATATCCCTGAGTTCTGTCGGTCGATGGTGGACACATGGCCGGCTTGGTTGTTTTGACCCGTCACCACATTGTCCATTTCTGCTACTGTACTTGTTTGAGCTGGAAGTATAGATCCGAACGAGCGAATATAGAAGGTCTTCTATCCCGCAATATATTTCTGTTGGCAGCCTGATTGCAACTTCCATTGTTGCAACTTCTTCCCGCTCACGAATCTGCCGCAACTGCCACTCGCCGTTGTTGCAACTTCCATTCCTCCTAGCCTCCAATAGTCGGCTCCGAAGAGTAGTCACGCATCTCCATTCCTGACGTTGGCAGGCCTGGTGCATCCTTCATATCTCGATTGATTCTTGACATTACGTAATAATATGTCATGGCACTATGTGCATTCAAAAGTGGAGAGTATTAATAATGTACGTACGGTGGGACTAGATCCAACTTAATTCAAAGGCTTATTGGTAGTGCGGTAACAATCAAATGTGTCTGTAATAACAATCCTATTGCCCAACCAACAGAAAAAGAGGTATTTGATGATTTAGAGAGATAATGGTAGCCTGATGGTTGTGAGATAATAGTGGATGGATCTGGACGTGAATTCTATGTAAAATAGTGGGTGGAACTAGATGCGATTAAATTCACCGACTTAATGTGACATCTACTAGCTCGTGCCTTGCAGGGCTGGGTTTTATTTATGTCGTCTTCTCTGGTGTGCACCACTATCTGCCATCTTGGACCATACAACCACATTGTCCGTTTGTGCTGCTGTAAGTATAGAGCCGAGCGAGTGAATATTTTTTATTCACCACATAGTTGTCGCCGGTACGTCCAACGACAGTCTACTCGGAAAGGAGGGAGTAGTATACATATAGCAATCCCACTCAAGTAGGTTTATGAAAATTTACCCGGCAGTCTGCAACAGTAAAGTAGCACGGTCCAAGCGGAGAGGGTCGAGGTGTTAGATGGTCCCAGATGATCCCATTGCGTGTAATGTACGTCTTCCAAACTAGATGCAGCTCTCATGCTCACTTATTTGTTGGGACGGTTAGATGCAATTCAATTAAAAGGTTTATGGATCCGGCTTGCCTGCTCCCTTTTTATGCTCTCATCTGTGCTCCCACCTCATCCTATGGTTATCTTTTTTTTCTTTTTCCTCTCTAATCTAATTATCTCCCCCCCCCCCCCCTGATTTTAAGGGAATAGGGCCGGGTCTTATTCTGTTCCAATTAAATCAAGCCACATATACGGGAGTATGGATGGGCACACATACGGGAAGCAGGCAAGTCTCGTCCTACAAATGCAATTACTATTCTACTGTCCTACAAGTGCGGAGATATAGTGGATGGATCTAGACACGATCAAGTTGTCACGTAAATAGTGGGTGACCATTAAATTCACAGACTTTATTTGTGGACCATGCATATATAAATCCCAGACGATCATTGTTGTGCTGTAGGCATGGTCTGCTCAGTTGGGCTGGACCATCCCTCGTCGTAAAACAATTATCTCCGAAAGGAATCTTTTGTTTATGCTAGATTATGTATTTACCATCATGCAAACAGCCACACTCAAGGTCACTCTCATAGCATCAAGCTGACCAGTTTGTCGTTGGTCTTGACCAACCTCTGCAGTGGTGGCGTGCCCTTTTCAAGCGAGTACTGGGTCGCGATGGGGTCATAGTTCAAGTTAGCGGCAAACACCATAATCGAGAACCTAAAAACGCTCCCAAGGAAGACGCCGACCGCAACGAGGCCGAGCGCCAAGACTAGGGTGCCTCCCAATCCTCGAGCTGAGTAGTCCCTTAGCCGATTCATTTAAGCATGTAAATTATCAGCAAATTGATTAATTACAACTATAGCTTCCGCAACGGGTCAAACATGTTTAGTTAATCCTGTTTTATATTTATGTTTGTTTTTCTCCCTTAATGGGTTTTTTTATCATCTCAATCATTTTTCTTTGGGCCCCACTACGCCATCGTGGAGCTCTTCATAACGGCATTATTGGGGCCGAACGGCATTATGGTGCGTGGAGTTTTGTTGAACAGGGCCGCTCAGTCAGCCACCGTTCCTCATTATATAATTTGTGAGAAATAGGATTACAATATATCGAGTCGGTATACAGATCGGTATGTACCTGGATCCGATCTTGGTTGTATTCATCGAATATCTACATAATCGGCGTTCACCAATCATGGGGTCCGTTATGTTGGATCCTTCTAATCTAAACTTATCTTCATCGGCGGTGGTTGCTGTTCTGGTGCGTTGGTCCTATGGGGCCTTAGTACAAGGACTTTCCGACTTTCTACTACAATAAGTTGTGTCCGGCTCTGGTGATGGAGGGGCGATGATGGCGGCGTGCCTTCGGCTCGCTTCCGTGCTTGTAGTCGTTGCTAGGTGGTCTGTGAATCTGTATGTAATTTTAATTATTTCTAGTGTTCGTTGTACTGCCATGATTGAAGATGAATAAATTGAAAGTTTCTCGAGAAAAAAACGGGACCCTATTTCTTATGGGCTGGAAATAAATTGGAACTGCACAAAAAATGAGCTTTCGGGTCGGACCTAGTGGAGCCAAGCTCGGCCCGAGGTAGTTTCGATCCAGCAAAGACAACTCCGCTCAGTCCATCTAAGTTGCGGGCCGAGTTAAACTTGGGACCAGCCCAAGAAAGCTCGGGCGGAGCCAAAAAGCTCAAGTTTAACGTTCAACATTAGTACCGCCATCCTCCGAATGGTCGCGCAACGTGGCCCGCAACTTTACCTAGGTAGATTAGTTTTCACCTCGTTTTAAGCAAGGAGGAGAGAGACAGAGCGGGGGAATGTCCATGGTCCTTCCGTTTCCTTTGCCCGCTGAAATCCTTCCTCTTCCTTGCCTCCAAGCGCCATAGGCAACTTGAGCTCCTCGCTGCCGTGGCCTGCCGTCCCCGACCGAGTGGCGCGAAGGCACCCCGGGTCGATTTCCAGGCACCGCCTCGGGGTCGGCCATCACCTGGCATCAGTGGATGTAGCTCATGAGTTCCGCGAGATGGGTGGCCCATGCACGAGGCCGCGTGGGTCACCACACACCATGATAGATGGGAGCTAAAATAGCGCATGGGCGGCGGTGACGGAGAGATACCTCAGAGGTAGGCCCGTGAAGTGGAGCGGCTCAAGAAGATCAAGGTGGCCCATGGGTGACTCGCAACCGTCCTCCTCTTGGGACTACACATACCAAGTTGGGCCTTGCTGAATGGCAAGACCACTACAACACGTTTGATGGTCTATGACGGATTAGCTTTTGTTTCAGAAAGTATATAGGCGGTGCATAGCTTAGCTTTCAGTTTTGTACGAAGAACCATTTAGCAAAAAAAAGAAGAAGAGAAAACATGATCATGTAGGAAGGATGCATAATTTATTTTGAGACTATAAATTGTTTAAGAGAATGTAAAATATAAAGCACCATCCAATTTGAAAAATTATATGCGAAGCTAGATATTCTCGGTAACTGATTTTGACTGTATTTCCCTATTTATGATGTCAAATAAATCACTACCCATGTTGCACATAAATATGATATTGGCTTCTAGTAAGGCATTTTATATTTGTAGCTACCGACTGGCGGAGTTAAATGCATAAGTTTTAGAATACAAATGGTCATAGATGACTGAAACTAAAGAAACACAATAGTTGTTGTTAGAAGTTGTCTAAATTTGGAAATATATCTGTGCTGAGTCAGATATACGTGGGCGCCTAGAATTCAGTTTTGTATGAGTTCCCTTAGTTTGGGCATCAACTAGCAGCTCACGGATAAAATGGATATAGCCAAAACCGAGTGCTACTGTGATTTCATTAGTCCGAACATCAATTAGGAGTTTACAGAGAAATGGCCATAGCAGAGTGTTCTATGAACTGGAAGTGCTGAATATATTAGAAAATTACTGCATGATTTAATCCGAATAAACAATAAACTACTCATGTGATAAGATAATAATTAAAGTAATCATGCAAACAGCTAAGATAGTAGACGAACAGATCCAATCTACAGCAAAAGCTAGAGACAGAAACTCTGGCAATATCTCATACAGGTAGGACAAAATTACGTACGGTGAAGCCGGAGCGGAACCATAGGAATTCTGGTTGTCACCCATGCCGTTGATGAAGAGTTTGCCGAGATAGGGGAAGAAGTGGTTATTGAAGACATAATCACGGTCAGCAGTCGCAACGATTGTGCTGCCCAAAAATCTGATCATCTCTCTGTGTGTTACAGGATCGCAAGCGGCGGATTTCCGGAGTCCTGATGTCCCTTCTTGCAGTACGTACCAAAAGGAGGGATGGAGATGACTTGTTTGGTAGTGAAAGGTTTGGAACAGTGCGGAATCATATGATGTGGTAGCGGCTAGGGTAGACGCACTAGTGGAAAACAGGGCTTTAGTCTCAGTTGGCGAAGGACTTTAGTCCCGGGTCTTTAACTGGGACAAAAAAATCGGGACTAAAGATCCCCACCCTTTAGTCCGGGTTGGCCACAACTCGGGACTAAAGTCCATCCGCATGGCCGCGAGCGCGAGATGGGGGCCGGAGGACCTTTAGTTCCGGTTGGTTATACCAACCGGAACTAAGGTCCCTCCACGCGGCAGCGAGCTAGCACCGGGGGCTGGAGGATCTTTAGTCCCGGTTGATGACACCAACAGTGACTAGGGTTTTAGGCTTTAGGGTTTATGGTTATTTCCTTTTAGTTTTGTGATTTCCATTCATTTCTTCTTTATTTCAAACATATTTTACAGTACTACATACTGTACACATTATGCATATATAATATAATTTCTTGTAGGACCATACATATATAATACAATTTCTCGTACGACCATATATATATACACAATTTGGAGATCATTACATGCAGGCATTAGCGGCAATGGTATTCTCCGCATTTAGATATGACCTCTGTAAGCAAAAATCCCGCAATTTTCTCTTGAATTACTCGTATGGGGTTCTTTGGTAGGAGCTTCTTCTGCATCTATTCCATCTTTAAAAAAGGAGATCAATATGAATATATTAGTTGTGTGTATATATATTAGATGATCATAAAAATATTGTGAATAGTGTTTATGTATCTGAATTTGTCTTACATCTCTGCGCCATTCGCAGCTCCGTCTTCCATTCACCGACAACATCTTTGATGAACCGTTTCCAAGCCCAGCACGGCAAAGAAAATGAATAAAAGAGTTATTGATTATTTGATATAAGGAAATTAACAAAAGAGGCTGATATAGTGCAATAATGTTTGAAATTACCTGTCGAGCATCAAAAACACGTTGGTGTAGAGGGTCTTTACCTAGTGAGTCTAGGATTTCAATAGTTCCAATGTCAATTTTAATGATTAGCAGGATCCAGTGGAACCTGCGCACATTTAAAGAAGCAAGCATGCATAACTCATCAACTACACTTAACATCAAGTAAGCAAAATAGAATTTGTAGTGCAACACGATAACACTTATTTGAAGTTGTAAGGAAATATTATTTCTATTTTGGTATTTTGTGCCTTCGTAAACCTTAGCTAGTTTTCCTCTGAGTCTCGGTGGTGGTCTTGTATCACTATTTCATGAATGATATATGGGTCAATGAACCCAATGTCATAGATTCCATTTCTTTTGCATTCGAGAATCTTCATTCTGCGTAATAGCGTACAAAAAAAATATAGTGTGAATAATTACAGGTAATGAACGAGCTGAGCTAGAGACTTAAATTATAGAAAGAAATTACTTACAGACAATAGCAACTGACGATAGATTTGTCGAGTGCGTCTTGATTGTATAACTGAAAAAAATTCTAGAAACTCAATGCATAGCTCGTTTTTATAGAAGTAATGCTCTTCCTTGACTTTCACCCTGAGCATCTCTCGCCCGTTCTTTACTTCTTTCATGTACCACTCATGCAATCTTCACATTTGTGTTGATAGACGCGGGACCTGCTTAGGTCTTACCAGAGTATTCCGGGGACATATTGCCATGCTACATCAGCCACTGGGACTTCCTCGGTGCCTAGGAGTTGATCAACACTAATACCCATTTCTCTAGCAGCGTCGGTTACCTTATCGGTAATCTCCTTGAGCGGGGCGATCAATTGCATTGCATGTTCTCCAAGCCGGGGAACTGTTTTCCCACTTTTATTACTACTTACGTCTCGACTGTTACATTTGTTCCTTATATGACTTCTTAATAGAGCGCTCATAGTCTGATGGCCTATTCTCGACATGTGTCGGGGGTTGCTAAAGAAGTTCCAGAAAGTGCTTTACGGTTTTCGTAGGTATTATCTCCTTTGGCGGCAGGGGCGGTTTCGGGGTAGATTGGAACTTCACTTCGGCAACCATGTCCTCTATGGTTTCCTTATCAGTCATATCATAAGATAACTTCTTTTTGGTAGGAGGATCGTCGTTAGCTTTATTATTTGTAGCTTTCTTCGGCTTTTGGCCCTGCTGGGACACAGGAGGTGGAGTTGGCTAACACGACGGAGATCGATATGGACTCACGCTAGGCTCCCTCTCGAGGTGGGGTGGACTAAGAGGTGTCCTTGGCGCCGAGTTTGGAAACACGATGCATTCCTTTCTCCATACGATGACACGAAGTATGACTTCACCCAGTGTCTGCTCCCCTTCACCTCAAGGAATGTCAAGCTCTAGCGAGTCATATCCGGGCAGAACTTTGTCCACCCCGACATGAGCATAGCCATCTGGAATCGGATTGCCATGGATGGTTGCTTGAGGTGCATTCGGTAAAGCAACACCAACCGCCACCTTCATGGATATGTTCTTCATTTTCTAGTGTAATTAACAATTTGTCCTCTCTTTGGTATCATCCACATGGTAGCGAGCCAGTAGTGCATTATTAGCCTGGACCCCTGTGGAACCCATGCTAATTTTCCGCTTGACAACTTGAAAATATAGCAATTGTATTTGTTTCTCATGTATTTTATAAATATAAATTTAATTTATTTCTCACATGGAATACAATACAAAATTGCAGCCTGAAGAATTGAACATCACATTTGCAGAACTAAACCAAACAGTCAACTGAAGACGACAACTAATTAACCAAATAGATAATAAGTGAGCACCACATTGCACGACATGTAGAACATATATACTAGAGCAACAGATTGCATGGTAAAATTAGATAGCATAATTTACTAGAATTTATTAAGGAAAGGCAGGAGCAGCACACACAACTGGAAAACCGAGAATGCTTAACCGATGTAGCTAGAAAATGGCAAAGTGCACCTCCAAGATGGGGGGGGGGGTCGGCACAAATGGCAGCCATCACGACCACATCTGCGCGTGCGACCGCGGTTTGCTTCTCCGCTGCCAAATGCTCCTTGAGCTCCTGGCTATATTGCGCGCACCATGGCTTAGGGCGACACTTATTTGGTGGAGGGGTCGGTGATTCGGGTGGAAGGTGTCGCGCCTGCGGTCGGGGCATGTGGGAGGATGAGGAGGATGGGGGTCGGGTGTGGATTACCTGCCTGGATAGACGAGGCCGAGCAGCATGAAGGAGGGTTGCCGACGAGGAGGCGGTGCTGCAAGCAAGGAGTGAAGGTTTCATCTTGGAAAGGAAGGCGGAAACAGGGGAAATGTCGCTTTTGGTAAGGGGGAGGGGGTGCGGTGGTAGATATTTCAGCGGAAGCCGAAAATATTGAACCGGTTCAGCGAAAAAACTGGCGCACAAAATGTCATCAGACTCGGTCCCTTATTCAGAACTGTGTACGATATGTGAACATCACAAACGATTTAGATAACTTAACCCGTGTGTGATGAGTTTGAACGTCAAAAAATTTGGTTTGAATTTCTCTAGTTACAGTGGTCATCCACGTCATTGCTTAATTTGGGTACACAAAGGAGTGGGATCTATACACCGACAGTGCTCCAGGATATTTTGTACTGCATCTCACACGGTTGGTGATAATAAACTGTGTGAGATCTACTTGATTTTTCATCTTGATTTGAATTACATAATGGGTTCACAGCGGCAATGGACGGTGTTTGAATTGCTAAAACTTTTATCTACAGTGAACATGCAACTATATGTATGTCATAAAAAAATTGAAATTATTCAGGGTTCGTTTGGACATTTTAGACATTAAACTGGTTTTCTAGTCATTTCCGGTGCACAATTCAAAATTAAACTACATGCACATGCTCCGGTGCACCAACATGGGGTGTAAAATGATATATGTGTCCATGGGTTTATGCTTATTTCCCATGGAAGAAATGGGGATGAATTTTGAACACCATGGCACCGTGGCTCTCGACAAACATTGAGGTACATGGTTTTAAAATTCTAGTAAATCAAAAACTCGTCTGAACTTCATGAAACTTGACATGATATCATGTAACGGCATCGACATGCCGTGGTAGAAATATTGTCCCATTTGGGGCAGGTTTGGGTATAAGCTTCTCGCAAATCAGAACTTCTCTCATAACAAGCCTAATGGTTTCGGTAGGGAACATGCCACCTTGGGGGACAAAACGATATCTGTTGCCTCTTCTTACTTTCAATTTTTTTCTCGTGTCAATTAGAACAACAAGATTGTTGTGTCAATTTTTGGGATATTTCGGGGTTTGCTTTGACATTTTTATACATTAACTTAGTTTTCTATGCATTCATGTGCATAATTCAAATTTGAACTACATGGACATGCTTCAGTGCATATAAACGGGTTGAAAAATCAAATATGTGTCCTTGGTTGCAACCTTAGGTCCCATGCAAGAAATTCGAATGAATGTCAAACACCTTTGCCACCGTCGATCGCGTTCTAACATTGATATACATGGTTTTAAAATTCTAGTAAATCAAAAACTCGTCCGAAATTTGTGAAACTTGACATGCTATCATGGAACAACATGTTGGGACAGGTTGGGGCATAAGCTTCTCACAAAACGGAGCTTCTCGCAACAAGCCTCATGGTTACGGTAGGCAACGTTTGACCTTTCTGGACGAAACGATATCCATTGCCTGTTCTTAATTTCAATTTTTTCTCTAGTGTCAACGTAGAACACCAGAAGTGTTGTAGTAAATTTTGGAATTTTTGGGGGTTTGTTTGGACATTTTTATACATTAATTAAATTTTTAATGCATTTATGTGCATAATTCAAATTTGAACTAGAGGAACATGCTCTAATGCATATAAATTGGTTGAAAATTCAAATATGTGTCCTTGGTTGCATGCTTGGGTCCCATGCAAGAAATAGGAATGAATGTCAAACACCCTGCCACCGTCAATCGGCTACAAACATTCATGAAACTTAGCATACTATCATGGAGCAGCATCAAAATGCCGTGGTAATTTTTTTGTCCCATTTGGGGCAGATTTGGGTATTAGCTTCTCACAAACCATAGCTCCTCACAATAGGCCTGATGGTTTCGGCAGGGAACATGCCACCTTTGGGGATGAAACGATATCCATTGCCTCTTCTTGCTTTAAAAAGTTTTCTAGTGTCAACGTAGAACAACAGGAGTGTTGTGTTAAATTTTGGAATTTTTCAGGGTTCATTTGGATATTTTTATACATTAACTGGGTTTTCTATGCATTTTATGTGCATAATTCAAATTTGAACTACATGCACATGCTCCAGTGCATATAAATTGGTTGAAAATCAAATCTGTGTCCTTGGGTGCATGCTTAGATCCCATGCAAGAAATGAGAATGAATTTCAAACACCAGAGCACTCCTTGACTGAACGGGAGGCGTGTGAGCGCTGTCCGGTGCGCAGGCTGACCGAGAGGCGTGCAAGCTGTCCTACAATGTGTAGGCTCACCGGGAAGCATGCGAGCTGTACATTGTGCAGGCTCACTGGAAAGCGAGCCCTTTGACTTCCATGGCCGCCCGCCTTGCTCGCATCCTCTCCATTAATGGTGTCCTAGCCGATGTTTAATATGGGTGGCCTTACTATTCACCTCCATTGCCCTCCCTCCCGCAAACCTCCACCAACGCCATGGCGCACAAGGATCATCTGTCACTAGTCTTCAAGTTTGATGAAGAAGACTTCGAGCCGGAGGATATAGAAAATAAGGAGGAAAGAGACCTCATGGACATGGCCCTGAACAAGCTGGCCGCGGTTGTTGCTGCCCCCGCTCCCGTCCCAACTCCCATCTGCGCGCCCGTGCCCGTGCCCGAGCGCGCCCCTCTACCCACCGCGGCGCCGGTCCCCGTGCGTTTGGCTACACCCGCCATGCCGTGCCCGTGCGCGCGCCTCCCTCAGCGGCATGGGACGCCGCTGTCGACCGCTAGCTCTCAACGCCGCCAGTTGTTGTCCTCCCGCGCCCGCTCGTCTACCGCGCCATTTGTGCTGCCTTGAAGACTTCAACAACAACGGCACGGCACGCCGCCTCCGCCGTCACCGAAAATACCTTTTTGGGGGTTTAATACTGTATCTCGATCATATGAATATAACTTTGTAGTGCGACTGAATGAAAGATATGGTTTAAACGAACATGCGTTTTTCTGTCTTAATGTATAGACTTATCAAACGATTTTCTATTCAAAAAAAGTCAATTGTTTTTAAATATAAAACACTCAACCCAAACGTTTTAGTTAGAACACCCGTATGCAAACCGACAACTTCCCCAGAAAGCCAAGGGAAAATGTGCCGAGCAGGATTTGTGCAGCTCTTGATCGCAAACATTTTAGATAGAACACCCGTATGCAAAGTAAGAGCTATGGTCTTCCCCCTTATGTCATGGGAAAAATCACAACGCAGGATTTGTGCATCTCTTCAACACAAACGGTTGTTTTGGATGACCCATGTGCAACCACGTACAACGTTTTGGAAAGATTTGCATCTGTCATATTGAGTATGTTTCCATTTGTCAAACCGGAAAGATTGACATTTGTTGATCTAGTAATATTGCCATTTGTCAACCTTGTCAAACTGCGACTTTTCAAAATATGCTGCTAAAAATCACTATAACTATCTAATTTCTGCAACTAAAATTCAGTAATTAGGCATAGATTTCATTCATAGATTAAGAAGTCGTTCTTTATACAAACAATTCAACTCGACAGCTGAGCCGACCAAACTTTTCCCCAATTGTTTCCAACCACGTATTGAAATAGCTAGTTCAACTATATATACTAGCTAATTTTAAGTACGTTGTACAGTTCCACCACATCTATAGTCAGATGAACTGAACAAAATAGCTCATGAATACTACTACTACTACCGAGGGGCTTTGTACAACTTCCGGAAGCCTCTTCTCTGCTGAGCGTACTCAGTGAGAGGCATATGAGGAGGAGCCTACCAACGAGCTGGACAACTGCAATATGGTGTCTGCCGCTGCTGCACCTTCAGCGACGCTCGCCTCGAACGCCCTCTGCCACTCCAGACGACCCCTCTTGAAGCGGCAGGACTCCTCGAAGATCACCTGATTCCTCGTCTCTGATGCGGCGTGTGCCGCGGCCACGGCGGCGGTAAGGCTCTTTGCATGCCCGACGAGGCGCTCCACCTCGTCCCGTAGGAACTCGGTGTAGCATGCAAGGTCGCTGACGCATGTGCGGGCCTCCACCTCCGCCTCCCACCTTCGGGCGGTGGTGGCGGAGCGGGTGATGACCCCAGCGGTCGACGGTGGGCTGGCGGCCACGACGGCCGATGATGGGGTGGCGGCCATGTCCACTACCTCTCGCCTCAGGGCCATGGTGGTGGAGCAGGTGATGGTCACAGTGGTCGGAAGTGGGGTAGCGGCCACGACGGCCACCTCCCGCCTTCGGACCGTGGCGGCGAAGTGAGCGATGGCCCTAGCTTTCGACGGTGGTGTGGCAGCAACGGCGGCCGGCAACAGTTGCCGACGGGTAGCGACGGCGGAGCATGTGGTGTGTGTTCTGCACACACCAAACAGGGATGCCACATGCACTACACTACGCCGGGGACTGCGCTGCCGCCGTAGTGTTCCCAACTGGAGCTGTCCTCTGATGACGGCGGAGTGGCTGAGCGACGATGACGGATCGGTGCCATTGGCGATTGTGGGAGAAGCAGACGAGATAAGCTAGAGGGAGGGAGGGGAAAATGCGACGTAGGACTCGCCGACCGTGAGGGTTTATATAGCAGGCCTGTAAGCATTGGGGTTTGGGGGATTTCACCGAGTCAGGAGGGAAGCTTGCGCGGGAACCTGCGCGGTTGCGCGGGAACGGGCTCACCACTGTTTGGGCAAAAGAACGCCCCCACGTGCTACGTAAGCTTGCGCTGTAAGCCCTCTGTGGAAGTGGGGTGACAAGACGTGCGAGAGGAGGACGAAAGGCCACGTACACATACGGTTAATAAAAAAACATTTGTGATTTAATTACCTACTATACCCCGGTCCTGGTTTATAGGTAGGATTTACTCCCTCCGTCCCATAATATAAGACATTTTTACAAGCTAACATAGTTTAAAAAACGTCTTATATTGTGAGACGGAGGGAGCAACTAAATACATAAGAATGCATGTCGCCAAAGATTATATAGTTGGATTCGTATTTGAACATAGTTTCCAATTATATAATTTTTCTAACATGCATTAACATTTTGTTGGTTAAATTGAAGGGAAAAGTATGGCACCTAATATAAAGGGGACTATAGAACCAGACAGAGGTAGTAGCACACGGCCGCTCTCTATGCAGCGATGCAACTGTCGGCTGGCTTGTAGGCGACCATTTCCTGCATGTTCAACTGCTCTATGCGTGTGGTTTCTTGCAGTTGAGGCGGTCGTGGCGCGCTCTGCTCGTGTCCCGCCGCGCGCGCTCTGCTCTCGCGTCCCTCCCGGTGCTCTTCCCTCATCCCTACGCGCGCGCTGCCAGTGTTTGGGGCCGGCGTACGATCACCCACATTTGTGTGCGTGCGGTTGGACCGGGACATGCGGACGCGCCGAGAATCCAGGCCACCCGACCCCCATTTATTCTTGCGGCCAGTTACCTTCATCTCTCGCGTCACACGACACAATAAGCACACCCACGATGACACATACAAAGAGGACATCCAATGGTTCAATGGCGCTCCCCGTGGCTCCAATGGCACTCCCAGCGGCCGACGACGACCACAGCGGGAAGTTCTTCACGTAGTGGACACCCACGTGAGGGGGAAGGCCCTCTCGGTGGTGTACACGAATGATCCGGTCTCGGTGGAGAGCTCCATCCAAACTATGGAGTAGTTCCTTGCCGAGTACAAGTACCAAGTGGCCGGCTTCGACTTCGAGTACACCATCGGTCGTGTCGGGCACAATCAGAAGTTTGTCGTCGCCGAGTTGTGCGTGCAACATGACGTCCTCGTGTACCACAAGAACCTGGCACAAGGCCTTTCTAGCATTTATCCAGTTTTATCAATAGTTCCTACTACAGTTTTGGTACAGTGGACACCACCAACGATCTAAAAGTGCTCAAGGTTTCGGGCTTGAAATGCCGGAATCTTGTCAACATCCAGGACCACTACAAGGTCTGGGGCAGCGACAAGAACAAACTAAACTCCCTGTTTGACCTCGCCTCGGCCATCATCGACCCATACTACATGAAGATGAAGAATGAGAGCAAGAAGGACAAGAATGCCTGGCATAGTGTTTGGCATGAGAGACCGGATGAACAACACGTCAAGTACGTGGCCAAGGATGCGTACACAAGCTACGAGGTGTACAGGCGGATCGTTGACATGAGAAAATGTCTTCTTCCTGCCCCAGACGAGGGATCGAGCCACAGAGCAGTGGCGGGAGCGTCACAAGAAGTAGATGAATAGACGATCATTTCAACTAATTTAGAATGCATGCAATTATTTATTGAGGTGTGTGCGAATGATCTGTATAGTCACTTACGTAATTGGATGTTTATTTCAGTTATATATATATATATGCACACACACACATGTTATTCTTCTATAGACTGAGCAAATCAAACGGCTTATTAACAGCAATCGCCTGTGTTATTATTGGTCTTCACACACATTTCTGATTACAAACATGTTTGCCGCGTATCACACACATCTTTTACAGTTGAACCATTTCCATTGTGTTGACAAATCACACACAGTTCACTTTTGTCGGTGTTAAAACCGGCGGATCTCGGGCAGGGGGTCCCGAACTATGCGTCTAAGGCGGATGGTAACAGGAGGCAGGGGACACGATGTTTACCTAGGTTCGGGCCCTCTTGATGGAGGTAAAACCCTACGTGCTGCTTGATTGTTCTTGATGATATGAGTATTACAAGAGTTGATCTACCACGAGATCAGAGAGGCTAAAACCTAGAAGCTAGCCTATGGTAGTATTGTATCTTGTCCTATGGACTAAAACCCTTGGGTTTATGTAGACACTGGAGGGGGCTAGGGTTACACAAGGTCGGTTACAAAGGAGGAGATATCCATATCCGTATTGCCTAGCTTGCCTTCCACGCCAAGTAGAGTCCCATCCGGACATGGGACGAAGTCTTCAATCTTGTATCTTCATAGTCCAACAGTCCAGCCAAAGGATATAGTCCGGCTGTCCGGAGACCCCCTAATCCAGGACTCCCTCAGTAGCCCCTGAACCAGGCTTCAATGATGATGAGTCCGGCGCGCAGTGTTGTCTTCGGCATTGCAAGGCGGGTTCCTCCTCCGAATATACCATAGAGGAGTTGGAATGCAAGGATAGTGTCCGACCCTGCAAAATAAGTTCCACATACCACCGTAGAGAGAATAATATTTCCACAAATCTAATCTGCTGACACGTCTTGACAGCATGACATCACACCATGGCCCGGTTATTATTCGAACCGCCTTTCTCAATCAGCTCCGCACATATCGCGAGGCAGTTTTCTTGATATGTCTTGTCAAAGCAGAGATCATGTTCCCCTTATCATGGGATTCTCATCAATACGAACGTGGGTATCCCAACCACGCCATCAATTACAGCGCCTGGAGAATTAGCGGTTTTGCCAGTCAAGTGGGGAGACTCATCGCCTCCTCCGCCCTTATAAAGGGACAAATATTTACTTTTTTCACCCACGCCTTCTTCCTTCTCGCTTACCCATTCCCGCACACCTGAGCTCTATCGCCCAAGCTCGCGTTCTTCTTCTCGAACCACTCCAATCATGTCCGGAGACGGAGGCAAGTGGATGGTCTCGTCCGTCACGGAGGAGAACATCAAAAAGTTACGGGAAGCCGGATACCTAGCTGCGAATATCGCGCACCGGCTGCCGAATGCGGGGCAGATCGTCCCAATGCCCGAACCCCATGAGAGGGTAGTTTTTCTTACCCATTTCGTCCGCGGACTGGGATTTCCTCTCCACCCATTTGTCCGCGGGCACATGTTCTACTACGGGCTGGATTTTCATGATCTGGCCCCCAACTTCATCCTCAACATCTCGGCGTTTATCGTCGTGTGCGAGGCCTTCCTCCGCATCAGGCCCCACTTCGGCCTATGGCTGAAAACCTTCAATGTCAAACCGAAGGTGGTGGGTGGCCAGCAAGCAGAGTGCGGAGGTGCCATGGTGGGAAAGATGCCTAATGTCACCTAGCTTGAGGGTACCTACGTGGATACCATAAAGGGGTGGCAATCGGGGTGGTTCTACATCACCGAGCCGCGCGACTCCAACTGGGCGGTGGCCCCCAAATTTCGATCCGGAATCCCCACGCGGCTCACCTCCTGGAAAAAGAAGGGCCTGTCTTGGGGTTCTTCGGTACAGCTGACCTGACTCCAGACCTGCATCCAGAACATGACGAACAAGAAAATAAAGCTCGTCAATGTGGTCCAGGTTATGCTCTTCCGCCGGATCGTTCTGTGCCAATGACGGGCATTTGTTTTGTGGGAGTTCGACTAGGCCCAGCACCAGACGCCGTGAGAGCTCTACGCCACGATGCACGAGGATGTCTGGAGGGTGCTGTTCAAGGGCGCCGAGATGCCTCCCTCCCTCACCAAGGACCGCGGACTCAGCGCAAAGCGCCGAGCCCATCCGGTAGGATTTTATATCTCTCAGGGTATTTATTGTTGGGGAACGTAGTAATTTCAAAATTTTCCTACGCACACGCAAGATCATGGTGATGCATAGGAACGAGAGGGGAGAGTGTGATCTACGTACCCTTGTAGACTGACAGCGGAAGCGTTATGACAACGCGGTTGATGTAGTCATACGTCTTCACAGCCCGACCGATCAAGCACCGAAACTACGGCACCTCCGAGTTTTAGCACACGTTCAACTCGATGACGATCCCCGGACTCCGATCCTGCAAAGTGTCGGGGAAGAGTTTCGTCAGCACGACAGCGAGGTGACGATCTTGATGTTCTACCGTCGCAGGGCTTCGCCTAAGCACCGCTACAATATTATCGAGGATTATGGTGGAAGGGGGCACTGCACACGGCTAAGAAAACGATCACATGGATCAACTTGTGTGTCTAGGGGTGCCCCCTGCCTCCGTATATAAAGGAGCAAGGCGAGGAGGCCGGCCGGCCCTATAGGTGCGCCAAGGAGGAGTCTTCCTCCTAGTAGGAGTAAGACTCCTACTAGGAGGGGGAAGGAAGTGGGGAGGGAGAAGGAAAGAGGGGGCGCCGCCCCCCTCTCCTAGTCCAATTCGGACAGGGGGGAGGAGGCGCCCGGCCCACCTTGGCTGCCCTTCTCTCTCTCCACTAAGGCCCATATGGCCCATTACTTCTCCGGGGGGGGGGGGGGGGGTTCCGGTAACCCTCCGGTACTCCGGTTTTCTCCGAAATCACCCGGAACACTTCCGGTGTCCGAATATAGCCGTCCAATATATCAATCTTTATGTCTCGACCATTTCGAGACTACTCGTTATGTCCGTGATCACATCCGGGACTCTGAACTAACTTCGGTACATCAAAACTCATAAACTCATAATATAACTGTCATCGAAACCTTAAGTGTGCGGACCCAACGGGTTCGAGAACAATGTAGACATGACCAAGACATGTCTCCGGTCAATAACCAATAGCGGAACCTGGATGCTCATATTGGTTCCCACATATTCTACGAAGATCTTTATCGGCCAGACCGCATAACAACATACGTTGTTCCCTTTGTGATCGGTATGTTACTTGCTTGAGATTCGATCGTCGGTATCTCAATACCTAGTTAAATCTCGTTATCGGCAAGTCTCTTTACTCGTTTTGTAATACATCATCTCGCAACTAACTCATTAGTTGCAATGCTTGCAAGGCTTATGTGATGTGTATTACCGAGAGGGCCCAGAGATACCTCTCCGACAATCGGACTGACAAATCCTAATCTCGAAATACGCCAACCCAACATTTACCTTTGGAGACACCTGTAGAGCTCCTTTATAATCACCCAGTTATGTTGTGACGTTTGGTAGCACACAAAGTGTTCCTCCTGCAAATAGGAGTTGCATAATCTCATAGTCATAGGAACATGTATAAGTCATGAAGAAAGCAATAGCAACATACTAAACGATTGGGTGCTAAGCTAATGCAATGGGTCATGTCAATCACATCATTCTCCTAATAATGTGATCCCGTTAATCAATTGACATCACATGTCTATGGTTAGGAAACATAACCATCTTTGATTAACGAGCTAGTCAAGTAGAGGCATACTAGTGACGTTTAGTTTTTCTATGTATTCACACAAGTATTATGTTTCCGGATAATACAATTCTAGCATGAATAATAAACATTTATCATGATATAAGGAAATAAAATAATAACATTATTATTGCCTCTAGGGCATATTTCCTTCAGTCTCCCACTTGCACTAGAGTCAATAATCTAGATTACACAGTAATGATTCTAACACCCATGGAGCTTTGGTGCTGATCATGTTTTGCTCGTGGAAGAGGCTTAGTCAACGGGTCTGCAACATTCAGATCCGTATATTTCTTGCAAATCTCTATGTCTCCCACCTGGACTAGATCCCGGATGGAATTGAAGCGTATCTTGATGTGCTTGGTTCTCTTGTGAAATCTGGATTCCTTTGCCAAGGCAATTGCACCAGTATTGTCACAAAAGATTTTCATTGGACCCGATGCACTAGGTATGACACCTATATCGGATATGAACTCCTTCATCCAGACTCCTTCGTTTGCTGCTTCCGAAGCAGCTATGTACTCTGCTTCACATGTAGATCCCGCCTCAACGCTTTGTTTAGAACTGCACCAACTGACAGCTCCACCGTTTAATGTAAACACGTATCCGGTTTGCAATTTAGAATCGTCCGGATCAGTGTCAAAGCTTGCATCATCGTAACCATTTACGATGAGCTCTTTGTCACCTCCATATATGAGAAACATATCCTTAGTCCTTTTCAGGTATTTCAGGATGTTCTTGACCGCTGTCCAGTGATCCACGCCTGGATTACTTTGGTACCTCCCTGCTAGACTTATAGCAAGACACACATCAGGTCTGGTACACAGCATTGCATACATGATAGAGCCTATGGCTGAAGCATAGGGAACATCTTTCATTTTCTCGCTGTCTTCTGCATTGGTCGGGCATTGAGTCTTACTCAATTTCACACCTTGTAACACAGGCAAGAATCCTTTCTTTGCTTGATCCATTTTGAACTTTTTCAAAATTTTGTCAAGGTATGTGCTTTGTGAAAGTCCAAATAAGCGTCTTGATCTATCTCTATAGATCTTAATGCCCAATATGTAAGCAGCTTCACCGAGGTCTTTCATTGAAAAACTCATATTCAAGTATCCCTTTATGCTATTCAGAAATTCTATATCATTTCTGATTAGTAATATGTCATCTACATATAATATCAGAAATGCTACAGAGCTCCCACTCACTTTCTTGTAAATACAGGCTTCTCCAAAAGTCTGTACAAAACCAAATGCTTTGATCATACTATCAAAGCGTTTATTCCAACTCCGAGAAGCTTGCACCGGTCCATAAATGGATCGCTGGAGCTTGCATACTTTGTTAGCTCTCTTTGGATCGACAAAACCTTCCGGTTGCATCATATACAACTCTTCTTCCAGAAATCCATTCAGGAATGCAGTTTTGACATCCATCTGCCAAATTTGATAATTATAAAATGCGGCAATTGCTAACATGATTCGGACAGACTTAAGCATCGCTACGGGTGAGAAGGTCTCATCGTAGTCAATCCCTTGAACTTGTCGAAAACCTTTTGCGACAAGTCGAGCTTTGTAGACAGTAATATTACCGTCAGCGTCAGTCTTCTTCTTGAAGATCCATTTATTCTCAATTGCTTGCCGATCATTGGGCAAGTCAACCAAAGTCCATACTTTGTTCTCATACATGGATCCCATCTCAGATTTCATGGCTTCAAGCCATTATGCGAAATCTGGGCTCACCATCGCTTCTTCATAGTTCGTAGGTTCATCATGATCTAGTAGCATGACTTCCAGAACAGGATTACCGTACCACTCTGGTGCGGATCATACTCTGGTTGATCTACGAGGTTTAGTAGTATCTTGTTCTGAAGTTTCATGATCATTATCATTAGCTTCCTCACTAATTGGTGTAGGTGTCAAAGAAACTGGTTTCTGTGATGTACTACTTTCCAATAAGGGAGCAGGTACAGTTACCTCGTCAAGTTCTACTTTCCTCCCACTCACTTCTTTCGAGAGAAACTCCATCTCTAGAAAATTTCTGAATTTAGCAACAAAAGTGTTGCCTTCGGATCTGTGATAGAAGGTGTATCCAATAGTTTCCTTTGGATATCCTATGAAGACACATTTCTCCGATTTGGGTTCGAGCTTATCAGGTTGAAGCTTTTTCGCATAAGCATCGCAGCCCCAAACTTTCAGAAACGACAACTTTGGTTTCTTGCCAAACCACAGTTCATAAGGCGTCATCTCAACGGATTTTGATGGTGCCCTATTTAACGTGAATGCGGCCGTCTCTAGAGCATATCCCCAAAACTATTCCGCATTGTTTTAAATGTACACCAAACTCGTAACTCAAATATTCTCCTCCACGATCAGATCGTATGAATTTTATTTTCTTGTTACGATGATTTTCAACTTCACTCTGAAATTCTTTGTACTTTTCAAACGTTTCAGACTTATGTTTCATTAAGTAGATATACCCATATCTGCTTAAGTCATCTGTGAAGGTGAGAAAATAACGATATCCGCCACGAGCCTCAACATTCATCGGACCACATACATCTGTATGTATGATTTCCAACAAATCTGTTGCTCTCTCCATAGCACCGGAGAACGGTGTTTTTGTCATCTTACCCATAAGGCACGGTTCGCAAGTACCAAGTGATTCATAATCAAGTGGTTCCAAAAGTCCATCAGTATGGAGTTTCTTCATGCGCTTTACACCGATATGACCCAAACGGTAGTGCCACAAATAAGTTGCACTATCATTATCAACTCTGCATCTTTTGGCTTCATCATTATGAATATGTGTGTCACTACTATTGAGATTTAATAAGAATAGACCACTCTTTAAGGGTGCATGACCATAAAAGATATTACTCATATAAATAGAACAACCATTATTCTCTGATTTAAATGAATAACCGTCTCGCATCAAACAAGATCCAGATATAATGTTCATGCTTAACGCTGGCACCAAATAACAATTATTTAGGTCTAATACTAATCCCGAAGGTAGATGTAGAGGTAGCGTGCCGACCGCGATCACATCGACTTTGGAACCATTTCCTACGCGCATCGTCACCTCGTCCTTAGCCAATCTTCGCTTAATCCGTAGTCCCTGTTTCGAGTTGCAAATGTTAGCAACAGAACCAGTATCAAATACCCAGGTGCTACTGCGAGCATTAGTAAGGTACACATCAATAACATTTATATCACATATACCTTTGTTCACCTTGCCATCCTTCTTATCCACCAAATGCTTGGGGCAGTTCCGCTTCAAGTGACCAGTCTGCTTGCAGTAGAAGCACTCAGTTTTAGGCTTAGGTCCAGGTTTGGGTTTCTTCTCTTGAGTAGCAACTTGCTTGCTGTTCTTTTTGAAGTTCCCCGTCTTCTTTCCTTTGCCCTTTTCTTGAAACTAGTGGTCTTGTTGACCATCAACACTTGATGCTCCTTCTTGATTTCTACCTCCGCAGCTTTCAGCATTGCGAAGAGCTCGGGAATAGTCTTATTCATCCCTTGCATATTATAGTTCATCACGAAGCTCTTGTAGCTTGGTGGCAGTGATTGGAGAATTCTGTCAATGACGCAATCAACTGGAAGATTAACTCCCAATTGAATCAAGTGATTATTATACCCAGACATTTTGAGTATATGCTCACTGACAGAACTGTTCTCCTCCATCTTGCAGCTATAGAACTTATTGCAGACTTCATATCTCTCAATCCGGGCATTTGCTTGAAATATTAACTTCAACTCCTGGAACATCTCATATGCTCCATGACGTTCAAAACGTCGTTGAAGTCCCGATTCTAAGCCGTAAAGCATGGCACACTGAACTATCGAGTAGTCATCAGCTTTGCTCTGCCAGACATTCATAACATCTGGTGTTGCTCTAGCAGCAGGCCTGGCACCCAGCGGTGCTTCCAGGATGTAATTCTTCTGTGCAGCAATGAGGATAGTCCTCAAGTTACGGACCCAGTCCGTGTAATTGCTACCATCATCTTTCAACTTTGCTTTCTCAAGGAACGCATTAAAATTCAACGGAACAACAGCACGAGCCATCTATCTACAATCAAACATAAACAAGCAAGATACTATCAGGTACTAAGTTCATGATAAATTTAGGTTCAATTAATCATATAACTAAAGAACTCCCACTTAGATAGACATCTATACCTATACTAATTAGGCACTCCCTAGAAATTCCCACGTTAATCAGTAATTAGGAGCCGTTAATCTGGTGGGGCCGAGTTATTATGGTTGAGATCAATCCTAGAAACTCTTACGTTACAAAAATTCCATAGAAAAAAAGATTTTTTAGGCAAGAAAAAAAACAGATGTGCTCTACCTCTCTCCCAATGTGTCACGACTCTTTCTTTCTCTTGGTTAACCCATCTACACGTTACAAAAGTTCCATAGAAAAAAAAACAAATGAGCCCCATCTACACGTTACAATATTTCCCTAGAATTATAACATGCAAACCGTACAGTGCATGGACTCTCCTAAAAACAAATCCCAATGCATTGGGCATAATCTCCGTGCTTTACATTGACCTGCAAACCGTAGAGTGCATGGACTCTCTTAAAAACAAATCCCAACGCATTGGGCATAACCTCCATGGTTTACCTTCGTGGCTGGCATCTTCTTCTTCCTCTATTCTCTACTAGCCTCGAATTAGATCAGGCGGCAGATCACTTCTCCCGATCGATTTGTATTGCACCAGGGCATATAGGTTAGGGCTGGCTTGGCCTCGGCCTTCTGGTGCCATCGGCCTCTTTCTTTGAATCTCTTGCTCTTTGTCTGAGAAAATTTAGATTGAAGAGCAGATGATCACCGATGCCAAGTTCTACCACTGTGAGCTCCGCTAATCGAATGATGGTGTAACTGCTGCATCCGGACATCCTGTTGCGTGTATAAGACACCAACTTCTGATGATATGGCCACTCATCGAACACGTGGATTCATTGCTCACCGCCGTTGAAAGCTGCAGCAGGTCACCGTTGCGCCGTTCCTCACCAACGTTGCGAGCTCCAGTTCTGAAAGGATGGTGTTGCCGTTGCAGCCGTAGACATTGCATGTACACACTGCTCCCTTTGTTTTCAGGCATATTGTGCCCTGCTTGCTGCATATGCATGGAGATCTTCAAGCCACCAATCAGAGAAAGAGATATGAAGTAGAGAGAAGGAAATGACCCATGTGTTTAGAAGCTGATTGTGATCTGCTTGCTGCCGATGCATGGAGATTTCCTGGCCACCAATCAGAGAAAGAGGGAGACCAGAATTACAGAGAAGGAAATGACCAGGAGCAACTCAAGAAAACAAACAGCACATATTGCTCAAAGGAGAATCTAATTGGAGGAGAGAAGGAAGCACAGCAAACTGAAAGAGATTGAGGCATGTAGGAGCTAATGGGAGGAGAGACAAATATAGGGCAGGAAGGAGAATTCATGTCCTTTGTCGAAAATAGGTGAGGGCCCATAGAAGTGTGATTCCACATTGCAAAGGTAAACCCTAATTATTCAGTAGTAGAACAGATTCACGCTAAGTAGTGATCTAGAGACTGTATGTCTCACCCTGTAAAGATACATGTAAAACTGTGATTAGACAGTCCCAAATCTCAATTTAAACCAATGGCTAAAGTAGTAGTGTTCGTAGGAAGCTTACCAATGGTACATTTTTTTTTTCAATTCTGATTTATGGTCGTTTGCAAATTATGACAGAAATCTGAAGCTAGCGTTGTAGTTTTTAGTAACAAAAGATTACTGCTTAGCCTATTTTCCATTTGGCAACAATTACATTAAGATTAAAGCAAGTAGGTATTTTTCTCTGGATATCATGGATTGTATCATTTGCTATTTTTGAACAAACATATTATAGCCTACAAAGAAAATCGTAAAGGAGCATGCTTAAAATTGAGTGCCGATGTGTAAGAAAACATTATGTTTAAAGGGTTCCTCGAGGAACCAATATGACGTTGTAGTATATGTTTGTGTCAAAATCTTTGATTATTTTCTTAACTGAGTTTGACTCGCAGGTTTGGAATTTTGCAGTCCTTGGTTATTCTGATTACCCCCTTTAAAGCACGTCCATGAATGGTTTTCTAGATGCTTAGGCATCATGAGGCAGTACCATTATGTCATGGCTGTCGAGGCCACATGGTATAGGAAATTCAAAATACGCACAAGGCCATGTTCAAGATTTTTATTAGAAAAGGAGTCTGACCTCCGGCCACCGCATCTTGGCGATGAGGCCATGTTCAAGATGATGCTTAATTATGTGTGCGTTCTACAAGGACATTCACACGGTGGCATATTCCAAGTGATGCTGATGTGAGCGTCGTTCTACAAACCGCATTGCAAGGCCGGCGAGTGCAAGAACTTGCTCAGTCCACTTCAACAGGCAAATTGAGATGCTCAATTATTCCAGTAGAGTAAAGGACTCTTAGCATATCGTAAAAAGAATTACCACTTTGAAATCATCTCAGCGCCTCACTCACAGGTGTCATCTAAATCTTCTCTATGAAAAAGGTGCTATCTACATCAACTCCATTAACTATGACATGCATGCATATAGATATATATACACGCATGTTGAGGTATGTAGTTATCTTGGATTTTATAACTACCATTTATATCTATATGTATTTCCCGTAAAAGGAGTGTGTACAATAACTCAAGTATCATCAGGTACAAATTTGTCACAGTGATGCTAGAGCGAGGAGACCCTTCTTAAGATTCTGCAGCCTACACATGGCCAGCTCTCTGGATCATCGTCTCTACTATAAGGCAGCTATAAATCAACACATGATATGCACTTAGTAAGATTCTCCTTATCCACCAGAAAAAGGAAAAAAAAAACCAAGATTGCTGATTGAAGTAGAAATATATGAGTCCCAATATTTTTAGAATTTTCTAACATTTTTTTCTAATATGTAACGTTGATAACTACTTTTTGTGTGAACATGCAAATACAAGAAATTAAAAAATATTCTGAATTTTTTCATGCCAGATTAATCTAATGAAACGAATTTCATCCGTGCAATCTACCTAAGTATGATTTGCAATCATTGCACATGAGAAGTACGACATCAAACTTCCTAAATCATCTTCTATGTTAGAATATGTATGAAGATTTTAATTTCTAGCTTCTTCTAAAAAAACACTGGCTGCAAAAACTAAAGTTGTACCTAATAACGAGATAGCAATAGTTTTAAGGTATTTGTACAGGGTACATGTTCAGCAGCAGTTAGGGAAAACCATTGAAGAAAAGGTAATTTTTACATGCAGCACAAGTTGGTAATCAATTATGACTTACTCCTATAATATTAAATTACAGATTTGATACATACATTGACCATTCAATTATGAATCTTCCGTGTTCCTTCAAGTTGTTAATAATTAATACAACCAAAAAATATCTGTTTTTTCTTCATACAATGGTAGTTCAAGATATAATAAGTCCAAGAAGAAAGTAAGAGTGATTTATCTTTCTACATACGCGGCACTTTACTTATTTTAGCCTGTACAACTTTATAATATTTATCGGTTTCTTGCCAGCATGTATAGTGGCATAAATTATACAAGCAAGAATCCTAAGTCGATTCAATATTTACAAATTTATTATTGATTTATAACAACAGAATTAAAAAATTTAGAGACAAAATTTGGCCGGCTTATATGCTCCAAGGTCGTCAATGAATAATCTACCAATGATTCATCCAAGGTCGACAAAATTTGGCTGATTTATGTTTCTATGTGTATATTATTAAATGATGTAGCATATTCTGTTTTTTCTTGCTTAATTTAGTGTTCATCCGTTATTACATTATTATATCAATGTTTGAAACATGAAAGTTTACCTAAATCAAAGTCTTCATTCTCCTCCTCATATATTGTATGCAAACTGTGCAAAAGATTATGATATCTTTCGCCCGTGCGAATGCACGGGTTCACGACTAGTCCCTCTAATCCTCTAAGTGATTACGTGATCCAAATCAACTAAACCATGTCCGATCATCACGTGAGATGGAGTAGTTTCATTGGTGAACATCACTATGTTGATCATATCTACTATATGATTCACGCTCGACCTTTCGGTCTCCGTGTTTCGAGGCCATATCTGTATATGCTTGGCTCGTCAAGTATAACCTGAGTATTCCGCATGTGCAACTGTTTTGCACCCATTGTATTTGAACGTAGAGCCTATCACACCCGATCATCACGTGGTGTCTCAACACGAAGAACATTCGCAACGGTGCATACTCAGGGAGAACACTTCTTGATAATTAGTGAGAGATCATCTTAAAATGCTACCGTCAATCAAAGCAAGATAAGATGCATAAAAGATAAACATCACATGCAATCAATATAAGTGATATGATATGGCCATCATCATCTTGTGCTTGTGATCTCCATCTTCGAAGCACCGTCGTGATCACCATCGTCACCGGTGCGACACCTTGATCACCATCGTAGCATCATTGTCGTCTCGCCAATCTTATGCTTCCAGGACTATTGCTACCGCTTAGTGATAAAGTAAAGCATTACAGTGCAATTGCATTGCATACAATAAAGCGACAACCATATGGCCCCTGCCAGTTGCCGATAACTTGGTTACAAAACATGATCATCTCATACAATAAAATTTAGCATCATGTCTTGACCATATCACATCACAACATGCTCTGCAAAAACAAGTTAGACGTCCTCTACTTTGTTGTTGCAAGTTTTACGTGGCTGCTACGGGCTTAAGCAACAACCAATCTTACCTATGCATCAAAACCACAACGATAGTTTGTCAAGTTGTTGCTGTTTTAACCTTCGCAAGGACCGGGCGTAGCCACACTCGGTTCAACTAAAGTTGGAGAAACTGACACCCGCTAGCCACCTTTGTGCAAAGCACGTCGGGAGAACCGGTCTCGCATAAGCGTACACGTAATGTCGGTCCGGGCCGCTTCGTCCAACAATACCGCCGAACCAAAGTATGACATGCTGGTAAGCAGTATGACTTATATCGCCCACAACTCACTTGTGTTCTACTCGTGCATATAACATCAACACATAAAACCAGGCTCGGATGCCACTGTTGGGGAACGTAGTAATTTCAAAATTTTCCTACACACACGCAAGATCATGGTGATGCATAGCAACGAGAGGGGAGAGTGTGATCTACGTACCCTTGTAGACCGACAGCGGAAGCGTTATGACAATGCGGTTGATGTAGTCGTACGTCTTCACAGCCCGACCGATCAAGCACCGAAACTACGACACCTCCGAGTTTTAGCACACGTTCAGCTCGATGACGATCCCCGAACTCCGATCCAGCAAAGTGTCGGGGAAGAGTTCCGTCAGCACGACGGCGTGGTGATGATCTTGATGTTCTACCATCGCAGGGCTTCTCCTAAGCACCGCTACAATATTATCGAGGATTATGGTGGAAGGGGGCACCGCACACGGCTAAGAAAACGATCACGTGGATCAACTTGTGTGTCTAGGGGTGCCCCTGCCTCCGTATATAAAGGAGCAAGGGGAGGAGGCCGGCCGGCCCTATAGGCGCACCAAGGAGGAGTCCTCCTCCTAGTAGGAGTAGGACTCCTACTAGGAGGGGGAAGGAAGTGGGGAGGGAGAAGGAAAGAGGGGGCGCCGCCCCCCTCTCCTAGTCCAATTCGGACAGGGGGGGAGGAGGCGCGCGGCCCACCTTGGCTGCCCTTCTGTCTCTCCACTAAGGCCCATATGGCCCATTACTTCTCCCGGGGGGTTCCGGTAACCCTCCGGTACTCCGGTTTTCTCCGAAATCACCCGGAACACTTCCGGTGTCCGAATATAGCCGTCAAATATATCAATCTTTATGTCTCGACCATTTCGAGACTCCTCATTATGTCCGTGATCACATCCGGGACTCTGGACTAACTTCGGTACATCAAAACTCATAAACTCATAATATAACTATCATCGAAACCTTAAGCGTGTGGACCCTACGGGTTCGAGAACAATGTAGACATGACCGAGACATGTCTCCGGTCAATAACCAATAGCGGAACCTGGATGCTCATATTGGTTCCCACATATTCTACGAAGATCTTTATTGGTCAGACCGCATAACAACATACGTTGTTCCCTTTGTCATCGGTATGTTACTTGCCCGAGATTCGATCGTCGTTATCTCAATACCTAGTTCAATCTCGTTACCGGCAAGTCTCTTTACTCGTTTCATAATACATCATCTCGCAACTAACTCATTAGTTGCAATGCTTGCAAGGCTTATGTGATGTGTATTATCGAGAGGTCCCAGAGATACCTCTCCGACAATCAGAGTGACAAATCCTAATCTCGAAATACGCCAACCCAACATCTACCTTTGGAGACACCTGTAGAGCTCCTTTATAATCACCCAGTTACGTTGTGATGTTTGGTAGCACACAAAGTGTTCCTCCGGCAAACGGGAGTTGCATAATCTCATAGTCATAGGAACATGTATAAGTCATGAAGAAAGCAATAGCAACATACTAAACGATCGGGTGCTAAGCTAATGGAATGGGTCATGTCAATCACATCATTCTCCTAATAATGTGATTCCGTTAATCAATTGACATCACATGTCTATGGTTAGGAAACATAACCATATTTGATTAACGACCTAGTTAAGTAGAGGCATACTAGTGACGTTTAGTTTGTCTATGTATTCACACAAGTATTATGTTTCCGGATAATACAATTATAGCATGAATAATAAACATTTATCATGATATAAGGAAATAAAATAATAACATTATTATTGCCTCTAGGGCATATTTCCTTCATTTATTTGCCCTAGTTTAGTTATGTGCTGGATCTAAGCTTTCATGTCATTAACATGACTGGATAAAGACAGCGGAGTAGCTTGATTGCCCAGCCCCCCTGCCCGAAGATCCTGCAAACACTCTTCTAACGAAGATGCTGACTCCGGCACCTTACGAGGTGCCGGAAAAGAAGGCTAAGAAGAAGGCCGCGGGGACCTGAAAGGGTCTCCGGCACAAGGTTCTATCGGAATCATCGTCCGATGAGTCCGAGGCGCACTCCTCTCACGAAAACGAGGAGGAGGAGAAAAGTTCTCCCCCCAGCCCGGGGAGACAAGAAAAGGAAGGCCGACCCATCCGGGGAGGCCGAAGGGTCCAAGAAGGGAAAGACCCTCCCTCCAGAGGGTGCCACGACGGCCGCCGACAACGGCGACGAGTGGCTACCCAGGGACAAGCCCCTGGCAAAGTCGTAAGTGTCCGGACACCATAGTACTTCATGGTATGTTTTATTGTACTGGCTTTGCTCATGCCGAACATGATTATGCAGTCCGGCTCGAGCTCATCTCGACGTACCCTCGTCGAGTGGCTCTTTGGGCTCGTCGGATATGAACAGCGGTTCTCCTCCGACGACTTCCACCCCTCGCCCTACAGACAACGCCGAGGTGTTGTCTCAGAAGGCACCGAGCCAAGGGGAGGTGATCCTGGGGGCGCCTCACGGTGACCTCCCGGACCCTGGGTATCAAGGGAGCGAGGCTCCTACGGGCTTCGAGTTCGGACCCCAGCCGGACACTGCGCCGGAACCTTCGAGGGTTTCGGACTCCGGCAGGCGGTCCCCCATTAAGGGGGGCCAACCATCCGTGCCGGTGTCCTCTGTCCAACGAGAGGCACCAGACAACTTGCTGGAAGCGCTTCACAGCGCTTCCATCGATGAAGAGCACCGCACTATCATGAGTGCGGTGGTCAAGAAGGTTCAGTCCACCAAAAACGGACTGACCGAAGCTTGCGCCAGCCTCCTAACAGGCTTTGAGGTAAGCATTCAAAATATAAAAATATTACCGCATACATAGTAGCCCCTGAGGCTCCGTTAGGCGTTCGCGAAGAAAAGCCTAATAGAGTATCAAATGATAACTTAGGAGTCTAATTAGAGTATGTCTATGTGTATGTGCAGGCTTCCCTACTGGCCGCTGCCACACGTACTGCGGAGCTCTCTGCGCTGAAGCAGGCCCTGAAGCGGTCCGAGGACGAGCTCGGCCTTACCAAGGGGAAGCTCAAAGAGAGCAAAGGTAAGATATACCCCAGTTTATATAGTTAAAAAGAAGTTTGGTGTAAAGTAATAGGATCATCATGAATTTGTCAAGGGCCATGACCTAGGTGGAGACCCTGAGGAAGGCTTGTCCGAGGCCGAAGACAAAGCGGCCAAAGAACGCATTGAACGGGAGAAATAAGAAGCCCGAGTGGGCGAGGTGCAGCACGAGTCCTTGGAGCTTGACTCCAAGACGCGAGAGTCCGAGCTCGCGCAGACGCTTAAGAGCGTTCGGAGCGCCAAGGCCGAAGGCCAAAAGGCCCTCCAGGAGATTGATGCGGCGCAGAAGATAGCAGTGGGTAAGGCATTCAATATGCAAAGCAAGCATGTGAAGGAGACTTTCCTTTTTCTTACCCGAGTTCAGAGCTCTCCAGGAGCTTTTGCAGATCTTCCCCGCAGTGTGCTGGATGACGCGGAGTTTTACCGGGCTGAGGAGGGGAGCTCACCGGAGAAGTTGTTCTGGTCTCAGTATACTGGGACCGAACACCCCGTGTCCTTGAGCGACCAAATGAAGCAGTTGGTCGAACTTCACAAGGCGGCCGAATAGGCCATGAGGGGCCTTATAGTCCGGATGTGGCCTGGCGAGCCCCTGTCCGGCAGCTACTTCGGTCTGGTGAGGCGGCTGGTGGAAGCCTGCCCACGGCTTGAAGTCATCAAGCGGTCCGTCTGCATCGAAGGTGCACGCAGGGCTATTGCCTGAGCGAAGGTGCATTGGGCGAAGCTGGACGCCATGAAGCTTGTGAAGGAGGGGCCGCCGGAGGGCAAGGAGCATCGCTGCCCCGAGAATTACTATGAGAGTGTCCTGAAGGGTTCCTGCTTAGTGGCGGATGAGTGTGCCAAGGATGTAATTTTTGAATGAACATGCCCATGTGATCCTGTAATATGAAACGAGTTCTTTTGCACCATGCGACGCTTTCTTAATTTAAAATATTACCTTCTGTGCGGCCGTTTATAAAATCTGAGAGTTGGCCAGTCGTCGGCTTCTGCCCCCTTGTAACTAGTACTAGGGTGTTCGGGGTAAATCTGAACACTCTTTACCCCAATTTTGGGTCCTTCAAGGGAGGTGCTCAGTGCAACGAACCAGGCAATCAGACTATAACGCTTTATCACTCTCACTTAGGAATAGAAGTCTATGGTTTTAAATTTTTTGCGAAGCCCCTGGTATTCAGAGGGACGAATTTGGGGCGCTATACACGCCTAAGCCGGACAAGGCCGACTCCTCGCCCGAAGCGGAAAAAAGTCTTTAAGGACTTGAGACCTCTCGAACAGCGACCAGTCTCTCGCCTTATCATGACAGTCAGTTTTTGGCTTTCTCTACTGAGGTGCTCGTCCGGAAGAACCGGGACACAGTCGCAGTAGTTCTCCCACCGCTACCTTAGCCGATATAGCTGAACGTAAGGTACCAAAGCATGGGAGCCGGGCAACCCAACATTTGACCCAAGACATGATTCGGAGCTGATGCATATAATGCTATAAGTTCGGGGTGCCACACTGTCTAAAGTGTTCGGACTTCTTGCGCCGTATTACGGGGTAAACGAGAGCCCCTGGCGTACTTACCGTACCCGTGCGTGCAGGTGCGGAATGTCGTAAATGGACATATAAGAGAAAGAGAAAAACTTAAATAATGCAATGACAAATTAATAATATGCATTGTTATTTGAATAATACGTCGAAGCATACTGGTACAAGTAGTGCAATAAGCAGAAAGTAGGACAATTCGACATGTCCTATCCCAAGGCAAGCTACGCATAAATAGTGAAAAGCAGGTATATCAAGTATTATGAGAGACCACCTGGCGGTTCCCGTGTTCATCTTAGCTTCTTGCCGCCTTGGTGGTTGCTTCCGGAATGTGTCAGGCAATCGGACTGCCGGAGAGGGCTTTCGAAGAGTTAGGCCCTGAAAGAGAAAAGGAATGTCAAAGGTATACAGCCCCTGGTGTGGTTAAGCCACAATGCGGGGTGTGTCCTGATTGTGCCCCCACCTATGTCCATGGTATTTTCAATGCATAATTATGTACGCGCGACATGAATTTCGTCGCTGCACTGGGACTGGGACAGGGGCCGGATTGCTAGGCGAGCGTTGATCGCGCCAGGCGATCCTGTTGCAGATTGTTCCGGACTCGCTTGAAGGTGCCTAGGGGCTGTAACGCCGAATGAGTGGTCTGCCTGAACATGCTACATTGTGCCTCTGCTGCAAGGGCCGCAGTGTGCTCTTCCGTACGGAGCGAGCATTCTGTGTTTCCATTTACTGTTATGACCCCGTGAGGTCCTGGCATCTTGAGCTTGAGGTATGCGTAATGCGGCACTGCATTGAATTTTGTAAATGTTGTCCGTCCGAGTAGTGCATGATAGCCACTGCGAAGCGGGATGATGTCGAAGATTAACTCTTCGCTTCAGAAGTTATCCGGTGATCCGAAGACCACTTCCAGTGTGATTGAGCTTGTACAATGGGCCTCTACACCTGGGATGACGCCTTTAAAGGTGGTTTTGCTGGGGTTTATCCTTGAGGGATCAATACCCATTTTTCGCACTGTATCCTGATAAAGCAGGTTCAGGCTGTTGCCGCCGTCGATAAGGACTCGAGTGAGGTGAAATTCGTCAATGATGGGGTCTAGGACCAGTGCGGCGGATCCGCCATGACGGATGCTAGTGGGGTGGTCCCTACAATCGAAGGTGATCGGACAAGCATACCATGGGTTGAACTTTGGGGTGACGGGCTCCATCGCATAGAGGTCCCTTAGTGCACGCTTCCACTCCCTCTTGGGAATGTGGGTTGCGTATATCATGTTCACCGTCTTCACTTGAGGGGGAAACCCCTTCTGTCCTCCTGTGTTCGGCGGCTGGGGCTCTTCCTCCTCGTCGCTATGCAGCCCCTTGTCCTTATTCTCGGCATTTAACTTGCCGGCCTGCTTGAACACCCAGCATTCTCTGTTGGTGTGATTGGCTCGCTTGTCGGGGGTGCCATGGATTTGACACGAGCGATCCAATATGCGATCCAGACTGGACGGAGCTGGAGTATTTCTTTTGAATGGCTTTTTCTGCTGACCGGATCTAGAGCCTATGAATCCGGCATTGACTACCGTAGCTTCGGTGTTATCGCTGATATTGCGGCGCTTTGGTCTATTACGACACTGCCTACCATTGACATCTTTGGTATCCGAGTTATCCGGATTCCTTGATGTGTTGTTGCTCCAAGCCAGCCAGCTGTCCTCGCCCATGCGGGTCATGAGTGTTGTGAGGGCTGCCATAGATTTCGGCTTCTCCTGTCCGAGGTGGCGGGCGAGCCACTCGTCGCGGATGATATGCTTGAATGCCGCTAGGGCCGCTGCATCCGGACAGTCTACTATTTTATTTTTCTTAGTCAGGAACCGTGTCCAGAATTGTATGGCCGATTCCCCTGGCTGCTGGGTTATGTGGCTCAAGTCATCAGCATCCGGTGGCCGCACATAAGTGCCCTGGAAGTTGTCAAGAAATGCGTCTTCCAGATCCTCCCAACTGCCGATGGAATCTGCTGGCAAGCTATTCAGCCAGTGCCGAGCTGGTCCTTTGAGTTTTAGTGGGAGGTACTTGATGGCGTGTAGATCATTGATACGTCTCCAACGTATCTATAATTTTTGATTGCTACATGCTATATTATCTACTGTTTTGGACATTATTGGGCTTTATTATCCACTTTTATATTATTTTTGGGACTAACCTATTAACCGGAGGCCCAGCCCAGAATTGCTGTTTTTTGTCTGTTTTAGGGTTTCGAAGAAAAGGAATATCAAACGGAGTCCAAACGGGATGAAACCTTCGGGAACGTGATTTTCTCACCAAATACAACTCGGGAGACTTGGACCCTACGTCAAGCCAATTAATAGGAGGCCACGAGGTAGGGGGCGCGCCTGCCCCCCCAGGCGCGCCCTCCACTCTCGTGGGCCCCCTGTTGCTCCACCGACGTACTTCTTCCTCCTATATATACCCACGTACCCCCAAACGATCAGATACGGAGCCAAAAACCTAATTCGACCGCCACAACTTTCTGTATCCACAAGATCCCATCTTGGGGCCTGTTCCGGAGCTCCGCCGGAGGGGGCATCGATCACGGAGGGCTTCTACATCACCATCCAAGCCCCTCCGATGAAGTGTGAGTAGTTTACTTCAGACCTACGGGTCCATAGTTAGTAGCTAGATGGCTTTTTCTCTCTTTTTGGATCTCAATACAATGTTCTCCCCCTCTCTCGTGGAGATCTATTCGATGTAATCTTCTTTTTGTGGTGTGTTTGTTGAGACCGATGAATTGTGGGTTTATTATCCAGTCTATCTATGAATAATATTTGAATCTTCTCTGAATTCTTTTACGTATGATTGGTTATCTTTGCAAGTCTCTTCGAATTATCAGTTTGGTTTGGCCTACTAGATTGGTTTTTGTTGCCATGGGAGAAGTGCTTAGCTTTGGGTTCGATCTTGCGGTGTCCTTTCCCAGTGACAGAAGGGGCAGAAACGCATGTATTGTATTGTTGCCATCGAGGATAACAAGATGGTTTTTTTATCATATTGCATGAAACTATCCCTCTACATCATGTCATCTTGCTTAAGGCGTTACTCTGTTTTTAAATTAATACTCTAGATGCATGCTGGATAGCGGTCGATGAGTGGAGTAATAGTAGTAGATGCAGGCAGGAGTCGGTCTACTTGTCTCAGACGTGATGCCTATATACATGATCATACCTAGATATTCTCATAACTATGCTCAATTCTGTCAATAGCTCAACAGTAATTTGTTCACCCACCATAGAATACTTATGCTCTTGAGAGAAGCCACTAGTGAAACCTATGGCCCCCGGGTCTCTTTCTCATCATATCAATCTCCATCACTTTATTATTGCTTTGCTTTTTTACTTTGCCTTTTACTTTTCACTTTGCATCTCTATACCAAAAATACCAAAAATATTATTTATCATCTCTATCAGATCTCACTTTCATAAATGACCGTGAAGGGATTGACAACCCCTAAGCATGTTAGTTGCGTTGAGCTATTGTTTTTGTGTATGTACGAGGGACTCACGCGTAGCCTCCTACTGGATTGATACATTGGTTCTCAAAAACCGAGGGAAATACTTACGCTACTTTGCTGCATCATCCTCTCTTCTTCGGGGAAATCCAACGCAGTGCTCAAGAGGTAGCAAGAAGAATTTCTGGCGCCGTTGCCGGGGAGGTCTGCGCAAAAGTCAACATACCAAGTACCCATCACAATCCCTATCTTCTGCATTACATTATTTGCCATTTGCCTCTCGTTTTCCTCTCCCCCACTTCACCCTTGCCGTTTCATTCGGCCTCTCTCTCTCTCTCTATCCTCCCTCGCTTTCTCTATTTGCCTCTTTTTGCCCGTTTGCCTTTTGTTTGCTCGTGTGTTGGATTGCTTGTTTGTCGCGATGGCTCAAGATAATACTAAATTGTGTGACTTCACCAATACCAACAATAATGATTTCCTTAGCATTCCGATTGCTCCTCTTACCGATGCTGAATCTTGTGAAATTAATGTTGTGCTGAATCTCGTCATGAAAGATCCGTTCTCCGGCCTTCCTAGTGAAGATGCTGCTACCCATCTAAATAGCTTCGTTGATTTGTGTGACATGCAAAAGAAGAAAGATGTCGATAATGATATTGTTAAATTGAAGCTATTTCCTTTTTCACTTAGAGATCGTGCTAAAGCTTGGTTTTCGTCTTTGCCTAAAAATAGTATTGATTCATGGAACAAGTGCAAAGATGCTTTTATCTCTAAGTATTCTCCTCCCGCTAAAATCCTCTCTCTTAGAAACGATATTATGAACTTTAAGAAAATTGATCATGAACATGTTGCACAAGCTTGGGAGAGAATGAAATTAATGATACGTAATCGCCCTACTCATGGTTTAAATTTGTGGATGATTATACAAAATTTTTATGCCGGATTGAATTTTGCTTCTAGAAATCTTTTGGATTTGGCCGCGGGAGGCACTTTTTATGGAAATCACCTTAGGAGAAGCTACTAAACTCCTAGATAATATTATGGTTAATTATTCTCAATGGCATACTGAAATATCTACTAATAAAAAGGTGCATGCGATAGAAGAAATTAATGTTTTGAGTGGAAAGATGGATGAA
The DNA here is from genome assembly GCF_056163025.1 of Triticum urartu. Classification (NCBI taxonomy): domain Eukaryota; kingdom Viridiplantae; phylum Streptophyta; class Magnoliopsida; order Poales; family Poaceae; genus Triticum; species Triticum urartu. Next base: position 717,688,993 of record NC_141875.1, on the reverse strand, counting down.
CTTATGAAATTATTTGCTAATAAGAGTGTTTCTTCTGATCCTAATGATATTCCCTTGTCTACTTTGATTGAGATTAATAATGAATCTATGGATGTGAATTTTGTTGGTAGGAACAATTTTAGTAACAACGCGTATAGAGGAAATTTCAATCCTAGGCCTTATCCTAGTGATCCCTCTAATAATTATGGTAATTCCTACAACAATTCTTATGGAAATTATAATAAGATACCCTCTGATTTTGAATCTAATATTAAAGAATTTATTTGTTCGCAAAAGAATTTTAATGCTATGATTGAAGAAAAATTGCTTAAGATTGATGATTTGGCTAGGAACGTTGATAGAATTTCTCTTGATGTTGATTCTTTAAAGCTCAGATCTATTCCTACTAAGCATGATATCAATGAATCTCTCAAAGCCATGAGAATTTCCATTGATGAGTGCAAGGAAAGAACCGCTAGGACGCGTGCTATGAAAGATGCCTTTATTAAAGCGTGTTCTTCCAATTAATATGAAAATGAAGATCTAAAAGTTATTGATGTTTCCCCTATTAAATCTTTGTTTTGCAATATTAATCTTGATAATGATGGGACTGAATATGATTCATCTTTACCTAGAGGGCGTTCTAAAAATTCGGAGGATTTAGATCTTGATTGTGAAATTGATAAAAGTGGGATTAAAAGAAATAAAACCCTAGATGATGCTGAACCCACTATATTGGATTTCAAGGAATTTAATTATGAAAATTGCTCTTTAATTGATTGTATTTCCTTGTTGCAATCCGTGCTAAATTCTCCTCATGCTTATAGTGAAAATAAAGCCTTTACCGAACATATCGTTGATGCCTTGATGCAATCTTATGAAGAAAAACTTGATTTGATAGTTTCTATCCCTAGAAAACTTTATGATGAGTGGGAAACTACTATTAAAATTAAAATTAAAGATTATGAGTTTATGCTTTGTGTGATTTGTGTGCTAGTGTCATTACTATTCCCAAAACTTTGTGTGATTTGCTAGATTTCCGTGATTTTGATGATTGCTCTCTAAACTTGCATCTTGCGGATTCCACTATTAGGAAACCTATGGGAAGAATTAATGATGTTCTTATTGTTGCAAATTGGAATTATGGCCCATAGATTTTATCGTTCTTGATATAGATTGCAATCCTTCTTGCCCTATTATTCTTGGTAGACCTTTCCTTAGAACGGTTGGTGCAATTATTTATATCAAGGAAGGGAATATTAGATTTCAATTTCCATTAAAAAAGGGCATGGAAAACTTCCCTAGGAAGAAAATAAAATTACTATATGAATCTATCATGAGAGCCACTTATGAATTGCCTACCAAAGATGGCAATACCTAGATCTATTCTTGCTTGTTATGCCTAGCTAGGGGAGTTAAACGATAGCGCTTGTTGGGAGGCAACCCAATTTTATTTTTATTCCTTGATTTTTGATCCTGTTTAGTAATCAATAAATTATTTAGACTCTGTTTTGGTTGTGTTTTTTTGTGTTTAATTAGTGTTTGTGCCAAGTAGAACCGTTGGGAAGACTTGGGGAAAGTCTTGTTGAACTTGCTGTAAAAAACAGAAACTTTAGCGCTCACGAGAACTGCTGTCATTTTTATTTGGAGAGTTATATTTAGTTAATTCTTTTTGCAGATAATTAATAGATAAATTACTCACGTCCATATATTTATTTTATAATTTTTAGGGTTCCAGATCTTGCGCTAGCTACAGATTACTACAGACTATTCTGTTTTTGGCAGATTCTGTTTTTCGTGTGTTGTTTGCTTATTTTGATGAATCTATGGCTAGTAAAATAGTTTATAAACCATAGAGAAGTTGGAATACAGTAGTTTTAACACCAATATAAAGAAATAATGAGTTCATTACAGTACCTTGAAGTGATCTTTTATTTTCTTTCGCTAACGGAGCTCACGAGATTTTCTACTTTAAGTTTTGTGTTGTGAAGTTTTCAAGTTTTGGGTAAAGATTTGATGGATTATGGAACAAGGAGTGGCAAGAGCCTAATCTTGGGGATGCCCATGGAACCCCCACATGATATGTGTTTACCACAATCATCGTTGCTGTACACATCTTTTGAAGAATAGGAATATCAAAAGGAGTCCAAACAGAATGAAGCCTTCGGGAACGTAATTTTCTCACCGAATACAACTCAGGAGACTTGGACCCTACGTCAAGCCAATTAACGGGAGACCACGAGGTAGGGGGCGCGCCTGCCCCCCCAGGCGCGCCCTCCACCCTCGTGCGCCCCCTGTTGCTCCATCGACGTACTTCTTCCTCCTATATATACCCACGTACCCCCAAACGATCAGATACGGAGCCAAAAACCTAATTCCACCACCGCAACTTTCTGTATCCACGAGATCCCATCTTGGGGCCTGTTCCGGAGCTTCTCCGGAGCGGGCATCGATCACGGAGGGCTTCTACATCATCATCCAAGCCCCCCTGATGAAGTGTGAGTAGTTTATTTCAGACCTACGGGTCCATAGTTAGTAGCTAGATGGTTTTTTCTCTCTTTTTGGATCTCAATACAATGTTCTCCCCCTCTCTCATGGAGATCTATTCGATGTAATCTTCTTTTTGCGGTGTGTTTGTTGAGACCGATGAATTGTGGGTTTATGATCCAGTCTATCTATGAATAATATTTGAATCTTCTTTGAATTCTTTTATGTATGATTGGTTATCTTTGCAAGTCTCTTCGAATTATCAGTTTGGTTTGGCCTACTAGATTGGTTTTTCTTGCCATGGGAGAAGTTCTTAGCTTTGGGTTTGATCTTGCGGTGTCCTTTCCCAGTGACAGAAGGGGCAGCAAGGCACGTATTGTATTGTTGCCATCGAGGATAACAAGATGGTTTTTTATCATATTGCATGAAACTATCCCTCTACATCATGTCATCTTGCTTAAGGCGTTACTCTGTTTTTAACTTAATACTCTAGATGCATGCTGGATAGCGGTCGATGAGTGGAGTAATAGTAGTAGATGTAGGCAGGAGTCGGTCTACTTGCCTCGGACGTGATGCCTATATACATGATCATACCTAGATATTCTCATAACTATGCTCAATTCTGTCAATTTCTCAATAGTAATTTGTTCACCGACCGTAGAATACTTATGCTCTTGAGAGAAGCCACTAGTGAAACCTATGGCCCCCGGGTCTCTTTCTCATCATATCAATCTCCATCACTTTATTATTGTTTTGATTTTTTACTTTGCCTTTTACTTTTCACTTTGCATCACTATACCAAAAATACCAAAAATATTATTTATCATCTCTATCATATCTCACTTTGTAAGTGACCATGAAGGGATTGAGAACCCCTAAGCGCGTTGGTTGCGTTGAGCTATTGTTTTTGTGTAGGTACGAGGGACTCGCGCGTAGCCTCCTACTGGGTTGATACCTTGGTTCTCAAACACTGAGGGAAATACTTATGCTACTTTGATGCATCATCCTCTCCTCTTCGGGGAAATCTAATGCAGTGCTCAAGAGGTAGCAATCATCACTGCGAGCCATGTGGATATGAAGGAGGAAATCCTCAATCCATACAGCGGGATCTGTTGTGCCATCGTATGATTCGATATTTACGGGTTTAAAACCCTCCGGGAATTCATGATTCATAACTTCATCTGTGAAGCATAGGGGGTGTGCGACACCTCTATGCCGGGCTATATCCCGACGTAGTTCATATGAGTCTTGTCTGCTGTATTCGACCCGGCCGGATTTACTCTTGGTGTATCCGACGTGACGATCATCGTCCCGTGTGGGTGCACGTGCTCGTGTCCCGTATATCGACCTTGCAATTTTTGCCTTACTGTCCAAGATGTCTCGCAGGTCCTCTGTGTTGCCCCGGGCCTTAGTATTTTTGACTGAGTAGCGACGAGGTGCGGTCTGAACTTTAGGCTGAAACGCCTCTCTGGCTCGGCCACGTAGTGGCGGGTCAGCTGCATCGTACACTTGTGAATGAGGTTTCAATGCGTCCTCCTCAAGGTGGGGTAGCAACCTGCATTTTGGGTAACTTTTGGACGGGCGCTCGAGTTCATGCTCCTTGGCCGCAAGGACTTCGGTCCACCTGTCTGCTAGCAAGTCTTGATCAGCTTGAAGCTGTTGATGTTTCTTCTTTAGGCTATTTGCCGTGGCCATAAGCCGGCGCTTGAAGCACTCTTGATCGACGGGGTCCTCAGGCACGATAAACTCGTCGTCACCGAGGCTCGCCTCGTCTTCGAAGAGAGGCATGTAATTGTCCTCCTCCGGTTCTCCATCTGCCGCCTGCTCTGGAGGGCTAGGTTGTTCGTCCTCTAGCTCTACACCGTGCTAGAGGGGATTGTTGTTGTCTTCGGCGCTATCCGGAGTGTTATTATCTCCTGTGCCGGGTATCACTGCTCCTGCTGTGGCGGGACATAGAGCGGCGCCGCTGACGTCGGTGCTTGGGTTGCTTCTTCGAGGGGTCATCCTCTGCTGTCTTGTCGCCATTGGCTTCTTTGGGGGTGTCCACCATATATCACTACTGGAATCAACTACATTGCCATCTGCCAGCTCTTTGGCGTCTGCTAGCAGACGGCAAAGAAGCTCTTTGCCATCAGCTACCGAAAAGCAGACGACAAAGAAACAGCAGACGGCAAAACAGGCCTTTGCCATCTGCCGGCTCTTTGCCGTCAGCTGGCTGACGGCAAAGAGAGGTGGCACCCCCCCGCCCGTTTAGAAAAAACTTAACGCCCCACCTCTTTGCCGTCTGCTAGCAGACGGCAAAGAGAGATATAGGCGGACGGCGAAGAGCGGCGGACGACAAAGAGCAGACTAACTAACGGCCCCCACCCCCCGCTCATTACTCTCTCTTCTCTCCCTCTCTCCTCCCCGACGCCCCGCCACCAGATCCCCACCCAACGCCGCCCCCGCCGCCCGGCGCCGCCCCCGCCCCCTGCCGCCGCCGCCCAGTGCCACCCCCGCCGCCCGGCGCCGCCCCCGCCCCCGCACCCGCTTGGCCCGTCGCCCCACCACCCCTCCGCCCCCACCCCACCCGCCGACGCCCCGTCGCCCCGCCACCCGCCGCCCGGCGCCGCCCCCGCCACCGCCCCCGCTTCCCCGTCGCCCCACCACCCCCGCCCCCACCCCACCCGCCGATGCCCCGTCACCCCGCCACCCGCCGCCCCCGCCCCCGCCCCCCGCCACCGCCGACCGTCCCATTGCTTCGGTGAGGGACTACTTCTTTTTTTCCTGTTTTTTCATTTTTTTCGCTGTTTAATTGTTAGTGCTAGATTGTGTTAGTGTTAGTGTTAGAAAAGAATTAGAAGAAGTAGAAGTAGTAGAAGAAGTAGAATAAGAAGAAAATAAAAGAAGTAGAAAAAGATGAAAAAAGAAAAAGAAGAAAAGAAGTAGAAGAAGAAGAAAGGAAGAAAAGAAAAGAAGTAGAAAAAAATGAAGAAAGAAGAAGAAGAAAAGAAGTATAAGAAGTAGAAGAAGAAGAAAAGAAGAAACGAAAAGAAGTAAAAAAGTAGAAAAAAGAAGAAAGAAGAAGAAGACGAAAGGAAAGAAGAAGAAGAAGAAGAGAAAGAAAGAAGAAGAAGGATAGAAGGAAACACCCCGACCCCCTGACCCCGACACCACACCCCGACCCCCTGACCCCCTGACCCCGACACCCTGACCCCGACACCCCGACCCCCTGACCCCTGACCCCGACACCCCGACCCCGACACCACACCCCGACCCCGACACGACGCCCCGACACCCGACCCCCTGACCCCCTGACCCCCCGACCCCGACACCACACCCCGACACCTGACCCCCTGACCCCGACACCCCGGCCCCGACCCCGACACGACACCCCGACCCCCCGACCCCGAGACAGCACCACGACCCCGACACGGACATGACACCCCGACCCCCGACACCTCCCGAAAAGGTGTTCTTTGGCCTTCCAGAGGCCGACGGGGTCATATATTTGTGAATTATTAGTTTGGTCATATATTTTTCGAATTTGTTATGAAAAACATCATATATAATTGTGTTTATCGGGTAGATTTAAATGTGTAGTTGTTTCATCGCTGCGAGGTTTGGTGTTCGACGACCTCGCCATGTGTTTGACGAGCTCTGCCCCTTCGTTCGTGGGTGAGAACAAATGATATGTCCTCCTCCCCCATTAATTATTTTCTCTGTTCCGGTGTTCGTGCCGATGCAACTTGATAGCTAGCTATATATGTGTCTTGAATCATCAGTATGCGTAACCAATATGTGTCTCCCATTCGAAAGCGTCATAGTTATAAACATGCATGCATTTGCATATTTATAACCTTGATTCTTTCGAATTGTCCAACGCTATCCATGGACAGCCCGAGTATGTGTAGATTGGGTTCGTTTTCCCATATGCTGTGCTCCAGATCCGATGCATAAATTTCGTTAGTGCCTCCCCTGTTGTTCTCCAGGTACACATCCTCTCTGTTTATTGTAGAGATGTGTATCAGGAGAACAGCGGGGAGGTGCTGCCGAAATTTTGCGTCGGATCCAGAGCATAGCTTGGGAAAATGAACCCAATCTACACATACTAGGGTGGGATTAGGACCTATCATTACCTATTAGAGTGTAGGTTGCATGGACGTAATAAAATTGACAAAGTAGATCAACTGATGAATATATACATGGTGAATTATATATATAATTGTTGTCCGTCCAGTAGCTCTGAAAGTCAAGATGAGTGATCGTGCGTGGATGTAGATCGGTCACACTGGTCAGAACAAATGGAGCGCTGAAAGATTCACAAAAACCAAGGGGTTTGTGCAAGCCACATTTGCAAATGGCCAGAAGAAAACCTGGTGCCCCTGTTTCCGGTGCGGTAATTGGGAAAAGAGGACAGAGGCTGAAATGGGCAAACACCTGCAGAAGAGTGGTTTTACGCCCAATTGTACGGTGTGGACATTTCATGGTGAGTTTGCCCAACGTGACCGAGCTGAGGTGGATCATCGTCGCAACGACGAGCATGGTACCGGGATGGAAAACATGGTGCAAGACTATGATGATGCTCGGGGTTCGGATGAGGAGATGGAGGAATCTACAAAGGCCTTCAATGAAATGTTGGAGTCTTCAAAACGTCCGCTCCACGAGCACACTGAGCTTTGTTAGTTGGATGCCATCTCACAAGTAATGGCTCTGAAGGCTCAGTTCAACTTGGGCAGAGAATGCTATGCCGCAATTATGACAATATTTGGACGCTTTCTACCCAAAGGCCATGTAATGCCTGCAAACCTGTACTAGTCGGACAAAATCCTCCGTGCACTGAAGATGCCCTATGAGAAGATACATGCCTGTGAGAAAGGATGTGCCTTATTTAGGCTTGACTATGCGGACTTGAACTATTGTCCCATTTGCATGTCTTCCAGGTATATTGTGGTAGACAATGGTATGGGTGAGAAGACATAGACAGAAATCCCCGTTAGTGTTCTTCGGTATATGCCAATCGTACCAAGACTTCGACGTCTTTTCATGGTCGCAGAGACGGCCAGACAGATGACATGGCACAAAACAGGCAAAAGAACCGAACTAGATGCAGATGGGAATCTGATGATGGTACACACATCGGATGGTGTTGTGTGGAAAAAGTTTGATGAATTACATGCTAACAAAGCAGCAGATCCGAGGCATCCTCGAGTCGGCATCAGCACGGATGGGTTCATTGTGTTTGGTATGACAGCAGCCCAATACAGTTGTTGGCCCGTATTTGCCTTTCCACCCAATCTCCCCCCCGGACAGATTATGCAAAGAAAGAACATTTTCCTGACGTTGATAATTCCAGGGCCCAACTATCCGAGGAAAAATATGAATGTCTACATGCAGCCACTTAAGGACGAATTGCAAGAAGCCTGGGATAATGGGTTCAAGACATTCGACACCTATAGTAAACGGAACTTCATAATGTGTGTCTGGTACATGTACTCGACGCATGACTTGCCGGCGTATGCGCTATTCGTTGGCTGGTGTGTGCATGGAAGGTTCCCGTGCACCACATGCAAGGAAGCTCTTGAGTTTCGTTGGCTTCAGGCCGGTCGCAAGTTTTCTTGCTTCGACATGCATAGACAGTTCCTGGATCCTCGCCATAAGTTCAGGAAAGACAAGAAGAACTTCATCAGAGGTAGAGTTGTCAAAAACTCTGCACCACCTGCGTTGACAGGCCAACAGACCCTGGATTAGTTAAACGCTCTCGAGCCAGATCCAGAGCGTCCAGGGTACTTCAAGGGGTATAATTCTAAGCACGCCTGGACTCACAAAATATGCTTATGGGATCTTCCTTACTTCAAAGACCTCCTTTGCCCACACAACATCGACGTGATGCACACCGAGAAGAATATTGCTGAGGCACTTTTTGGTACATTGTTCGGCATAGATGGGAAGTCAAGGGATAATGCTAGAGAAAATTCCTTAAATGACACTGTTTTAAATGTTGTTTCCCTATTTGACACCGAAAAACTTTTTCTTCCCTATCCGACACCGTGTCTAAAATTTATGCCTTTTACGACACTTTTATCCATTTGAAGCCTTAACGATGTTAAATGACACCTGAAAAGACCTATTTACCCCTTATGTGATATGTGATTAAAATTGTTATGTGGTAGTTTAGTTTCATTATACGACTCTGTCTGGATGTAGTTTAGATTCAGTACTTCCATATAAAGACGTCGGCGGCGCATAATAAATTGCACGCGAGGACATGATGCGGACATGTTAGAGGGCACAGATCTCATGCAGCTCGCGGTGTGGCGCGCAGCGAGCGGCATGGGGCTAACAAAATTGTAGCAGGCAAAGTGCGTGGTTCAGCTGTGCGGATGCATACGGCGGCTGAGGGCAGCGCGTTTGGCAACGGCAGGGCGCACGGGTTAGCAGGGTGGCCGGTGTACATTAATACCAGTACATGGCACAGTACATACTCGATCGATAGTATACACAAGTCAGTACGATTAATATTGTAGTCAGTGCTTGTACTTTTTTGTGTGAAAAAACCAGTTCCTGTACACGATCGATAGTAGTATACAACAAGTCAGTAAGTTAATAGAGTTGAGATTGAACGAAAGAAAATAAACAGGACCAACAAGATCATGTGCCCATCACCCGCCTCGTGTGTTCGTGTTGTGGCCATCAGCCAGCCAGCGGGAGATCGACTGCTTAGCTAGCTTCGTCTAGTATGTATAGCTTGGAAAATACTCTAAGGAAGCCTCGTACGTGTGTACGCCGGAAACCACTTGGCTACAACGCCATCAAGGTTGGGACCAAGGGTCAAAACGTGTCAGACGGATACACACATACACGTAAAATTTTGATCACATATCACATGAAGAGTAAATAGGTCTTTCCATGTGTCTTTTAACACTATTAAGGCTTAAAATGGATGATAGTGTCATAAAGGGCATAAAATTTAAACTTTGTGTTAAATAAGGAAGACAATTTTTCTCAATGTCAAATAAGGCAACAAATTTTAAGACGATGTTAAATAAGGAATTCTCTCATAATACTAAGGCTAGAGTCGATCTAGAGGCGCTATGTGATAGGCCGTTACAAAACATGAAAGAACCGAAAGGAAAGTAGAACTGGACGAAGCCAAAGGCATGGTTCAATCTTGGAAGGCCAGCTATGAGGGAAATTATCTTGTGGGTGAAAATGCAGTTGATGTTCCCCGATGGGTATGCAGCGAATCTAAAGAGGGGAGCGAGTCTTGATAAGTTGAAGATATTTGGTCTCAAGAGTCATGATTGGCACATATGGATTGAGCGGGTAATGACGGTGATGTTGCGTGGCTTCATCCCTGAGGATGAATGGCTAGTACTGGCAGAACTCAGCTATTTCTTCCGTGTTCTTTGTGCGAAAGAACTATCGCCTGGCGTGCTAGAAGAAATGGAAGAGTTGGTGCCGAAGTTGATCTGCAAGTTAGAGAAGATCTTTCCACCGGGCTTCTTTAATGCAATGCAGCATTTGATTTTGCATCTCCCGACCGAGGCAAGATTGGGGAGGCCCGTGCAAAATCGTTGGTGCTACCCAACTGAGAGGATGCAGAAGACGCTTCGAGAAAAATGTAAAAATAAACATAGACTTGAAGCATCAATGGCTAAGGCATTCATCACTGAGGAGGCGGCAAACTTCGTGACAGCACACTACGAAGCCAAAATCGTCATTTGCATAATCCGAAGCCTTGGTACAATGCTGACGACCCTAAAAAGGGTGGATCCAACCTTAGCCTATTCAAAGGGAATCTCGCACCAGCCAGTGTTTCAAATCTAGTATCTTTGGATAACGAAGAATGGCAGACCATTTCGTTGTATATCTTCAACAACCTGATCGAAGTGCGGTCGTACATCGAGTAAGTTCTCGGTACATTGTTTCGCAACTTCTATTTCCTTTGAACTGCTCTTATTCCTGGATATTTCATACAGTCGATACGTCACCATATTCTCGTATGGAGCGGTGATCCAAAAGGATTCCGTCGAAGAGTATGAGCTTCTTGCAAAGCAAGGAGGCGGCTATCCCGGTTTCATCTCTTGGTTCAAACAAACGGTAATTTCTATTAGACAATTTCATTTCATTCGCTAATTTGTGCGTAATGCAACAATCCTTTCATATTAAACTTGTAGGCTAATTCAGAGTCTATGGACGCCGAATTGAGACAAGTCGCTAATGGTTTTAACTATAAGGTCCGTTCATTTGACAAATACGACATCAATGGGTATCGCTTTCGTACCTATGACAAAGAGCTATCTATGGCCAACCGAAATTCTACAAATTGTTGTGTATCTGCTATCGGCGAAGGTGGTACCTAGTATTATGGGAGAGTTGAAGCAATTTGTGAACTTCTATTCCATGGTGAAAACCCACCGAATGTCGTAGTCTTCAAATGTTATTGGTTTCAGCCGAAGGAGACTAGATGGACTCATGAACATATAGGGCTAGTTGAAATCAACCAAAGCACCCATTTAGATGTTCCTGATGTCTATATTACGGCTCAACAGGCGACCCAAGTATTCTATCTACCGTGGGCCTACCAAACTAATCCAAATATGGAAGGTTGGGATGTCGTCACATGCTAGACTTTCTCCCATAAAGGAAGAGGATTATGAACCTCACATTAACCCAGACACATATGAAGGAGAATTCTTCCAAGAGACACGTCTTTCGAAAAGTGTTTCAAGAACCGCTATACTTCACCCCAAAACATTGAAGTAGACAGCGATAGTGAATCCGACATCACCCCAGAGGAGGAACAAGAAGAGCCGGAACAAGAAGAGGTTACTGCTGCGGATGACCTGTCAATGCTTGACCGATTACGTCAAGGTGGCCTTGCACATGTTGATGCCACTGAACCCTATGAGCCCGTCATTGATTATAGTGATGATGATGATGATTATAGTGATACTGATCGAGATTATTAGTAGTGTCAGGTATTCAATTTTTTTATGTTGTACTTGATGATGATACACTTAAGTGATATACATATTATTATTCATGTCGGTATTTTTTTATGTTGTACTAATTTCGTTTATTCTTTGGCATGGCAGGTGTTGAACGATGGTGGGCGCTGGTCGGGAGCGCGCCGAGGCCCCTTCTTCGTCGGCGCATGGTGTGAGGTCTTCCATTCCACACGCACCCCTCCATCGAGCGTTGCTGGACAGTATGGAGACACCGCCGGGCCCTTCTTTGTCGACCGCGGTGCCCAGCAGGGGATGAGGTAAGAAGAAGAGAGGAGGTGTAGCACGTGGTCGCGAGAGAGGAGGTAGGGTGACTGCTACGGCGCCTTCCTCGCTGCCACCTCCAGCTGTTTCACCCGAGCACGTGACTGCTAGGGTGGACTCATCCGAGGAGGAGGCTACACGGACTCCGGTCCATGGGTCTTCGGCCCACGAGCCTTGGGTCGACGGGCCTTTGGCCCACGAGACCCCGGAGGAGCACACGTCTGGATGGGGTACCTGGCCGGATCAGCCTGAGGAGCCGAGTGGCCATGCTGATGATGGCGGGGAGCCGACTGATATTGAGGAGGAGAGGGGCACCGTCTACCAGCGTGGTTGTACACGGCTCCCGTCCGTGCTGGCGACCCGCGAGCAGAGGTGGTTGATTTTCCCTGATGGGGAAAGGTAAGTGCATTTAATATTTTTGTACCTTCTGCATTCACGTTTCTTCAAATAACTAATGTGTTGGCCTTGTCATGCTGCAGGGGTTGGGACCACCATCATAGTGTCCGCCGGCCCAACTCCGTCCTTGGAGTTCTTTGTCGACAAAACTTCCCGGGGTTTGTCACGTTGCCTGGTGAGGGTCGGCTTCCAGAGCTTGGATTGAGTTGGGAGCACTACTTGGCTGCCTCGGCCCCACCGGGTGAGAGTATCGACGGTGTCTTGTGCATGACAAGGGCAGACATGGTGATCAGAAAGTTCTGGGTAATTTCTCATTTACTAAATTAAAAATCTTCAACTAACTAGTTATTAATTGTATTAATCAATATTGTCTCATTTGATTGCAGACATTCTACAGGTGTGAGGAGGGATACGAGGAGGAAGCGGCAAATGTTATCGATAACGTCTACAAGCGCCTACTACAGAACTTACGGCAAGAAGACCAAGTCGGCGTGCCGCGAGAAGTTCTTGAGTAAGGAGCAATACATGAAGGTAATTCTTAAGGCCTTGTACTTAATTCCTTCATTTAGTAATTCCTAGCCGTAGCGCTCAAGTTTCTATTTGCTAACTTAGGCCCCTCCGAGATGGTGTGCGGGTCGGATGGATTGTTGGGAGGTGTTGGTCAATGAGTGGTGCTCAAATGAATGGCTAGCCCTCCACAACGAGGCCAAGGACAAACGTGCCCAAATGGAAGGTGTGCCACACCATCAAGGCAGCTCCAACTTATTTTAGTTCAGGGGGAACTGGGTATGTGGTTACTGGGTATGTGGTTTGCTTCATGATTCATGCAATTCATTCATCATGCTAGCTTTAGCCCTTTAATTACTAATTAACTTTGTTTCTCTCTTTCAGGCACACTACAATAAGGCAGATAAGGTGCCAGAGGTGTACAACCTGTATGCCATGGCCCACACTGGCCCTTACAAGAAAGTCAAGGCATCGTCTGTGTCTGACCTCGATGATCCAAAGAACTTCACCGACATCTCCTCCCACGACAAGCTCGTGCAATATAGAGATCAGGGGAAGGCGAGGAAAGGGGAGGACTTTAACCCGAGCCAGGGTCCCATTGATACAGACCTGCTGATGATATATGGTGGCGGGAGGTCCCATGGCTCCATAGCCATGGGAGATGGACTTGTCCGTTGTCCTAGCACTCTCCCAGAGATCAAGGCGCGCCAGTCGAGCTCCGCTCCTAAGATAAGGCCTCGTGAACGACCAGTCCAACTCGCCTTCAAGGTTAGTTATACATACTCAGCTATCTTTCTCCATTACATTGTGTGCGCTTCCATCAATGATTACAAATGGTCATGTGAGTGGTATTGCAGGCTGCTATACAGAGTGAGAGAGATAGAACAGAGAAACTTATGGCGGAGGCGGTGGAGAGGCAGCGGGAGTTGGAGGAGAGGACGACAAAGATGTTGGAGGAGGAGAGGGCACGGAATGACATGCAGGCAAGGGCCATGTACGAGCTCCTTGTGGTAAGTTTCTTCTACAGATTAGCCAAAACATTCATGTAGTGTTTGTCTCATTACTAACTAGTATGACTGTGTTTGTCAAAACCAAATGTGCAGTCTGTGTGTGAGAAGTCCGGTCAGACCGCTCCGCCGATGCCAGTGATTGCTCCTGGGACCACGGTGAGTTTAATTTGAATGGACATTACTTGCTAGTCTTAACATTTGAGTGTCATCATGGTAACGAGACATTGGCAATGATCATTGGTGCAGCGTAACTCCAGACAAGCATCGCACGATCCTTCTCCAGCTACCGGCACGAGCCAGCCCGCTCCTACACCTCCATGATCATGGTAAGTTTATCTAGTGTTTTGCTTAACAAATGCATAAAGACCTAGACTTAGCTTTATTTCCTCCAATATGCTTACCATAATGACCTAGAGATAGCTTCTTTTCCTCCAAAATGACTTAATAAGCTTACTGACCTCCAAAACCATCCATTTTAACTAAGTTAGCTCTAAAATGATTTGTACTTAGCTTACTTATGTCAAAAATTGGATAATTAGCCTAGTTAGCTCATAAACGATCCATTTTACCTAAGTTAGCTCTAAAATGACCCATTTTACCTTAGTTAGCTTATAAATGATCCAGTTTATCCAAATTAGCTCTAAAATGACCCATTTTACCTAGATTAGCTCCTAAATGATCCATTTTACCTACCTTAGCTTTAAAATGAACCATTTCACCTAGGTTAGCTCCAAAATGACCTATCTTACCTAGGTTAGCTCCAAAATGACCCATCACACCTAGGTTAGCTCTAAAATGATGCTTTTTACTAAGTTAGCTCATAAACGATCCAGTTCAACTAAGTTAGCTCATAAATGATCCATTTCACCTAAGTTAGCTAAAAACGATCCATTTCACCTAAATTAGCTCTTAAATGATCCATTTCACCTAAGTTAGCTCAAAACCATTCCATTTCACCTCAGTAGCTCAAAAACGATCCATTTCACCTTAGTTAGCTCATAAACGACCCATTTCAACTAAGTTAGCTCATAAATGATCCATTTCACCTAAGTTAGCTCAAAAACAATCCATTTCACCTTAGTTAGCTCAAAAACTATCCTTTTCACCTTAGTTAGCTCATAAACGACCCATTTCAACTAAGTTAGCTCATAAATGATCCATTTCACCTAAGTCAGCTCAAAAACGATCCATTTCAACTTAGTTAGCTCAAAAACGATCCATTTCACCTTAGTTAGCTCATAAACGACCCATTTCAACTAAGTTAGCTCATAAATGATCCATTTCACCTTAGTTAGCTCATAAACGACCCATTTCAACTTAGTTAGCTTATATATGATCCATTTCACCTAAGTTAGCTCACAAATGACGTATACTTCTTGTTCTAGTCTTTTTCGTGTTCTAGTCTTCTTCTTCTAGTCACCTATATATTTTTAACTTTCTTATTTGCCATTTTGCAGATTTCATTCACTTCATGTAAGCTAGCTTGCTATGATGGAGTGCTTGTTTTTTCTTTGATGAAACTTTGCATTGTATCTAGCTTGCTATGATGGAACTTGCTATCTTGATGAAACTTTGCATTGTAATATGTATATGGATGGAACAATGTGTATGGATGGAACTAGATGGAACTTGCTTATGTATGAATGGATGAAACTTAATTATGTGTTGGATATGTGATATGTTTGCTGTTAAATAGCCCTGTGAAATATATCTATATATGTCATATATATTTGCTGCGAAAATTGTTGGATTAAAAAAACAGAAAAAAGAGCCAATATGCAGGCTCTTTGCCGTCTGCCACCGACGGCAATGGGCTCTTTGCCGTCAGCCGCGGACGGCAAAGAAGCCACGTGGCAGCCAACTGTGCTTCCTGGGAGTTGACCCATTTGGTCAGTTTGCCTACAGTGGCAGACGGCAAAGAGTAAACAATTTTGCCGTCTGCTTTCTTTGCCGTCTGCTGCTGATGGCAAAGGCCCCTTTGCCGTCAGCCGCATAAAGCAGACGGCAAAGTAGCTCTTTGTCGGACCTTACTTTGCCGGAGCCTTTTGCCGTCCGCGGCAGACGGCAAAGACCTTTGCCGTCCGCCATTCATGCCTTTGCTCTCCGCCGTGGCAAACGGCGAAGTAGCTGGTTCCTGTAGTGTATATATCATATGATGAGGTGGCTATCCATTGCCCCGAGGGCGGTGGATCCTGTTCGTCTCCGGCTTCATCGTCCATACCGTCGAAGTCTTCGGAGCCGAAGTCGAGCATGTTGGTTAAGTCATCGACAGTGGCTACTAAGTGGGTGGTGGGTGGGCAACGAATTTCTTCGTCATCCGCATCCCATTCTAGCCGGACATAGTTCGGCCAAGGTTCTCCTGACAAGGAGAGAGACCTTAATGAATTTAGCACATCTCCAAAAGGTGAGTGCTGAAAGATATCCACAAAGGTGAACTCCATGATCGGTGCCTAGTCGGACTCGACGGGCACGGATATGAGCGGCCCCGGAGTCCGTGGCCGGAGATGAATCAAGTGGTTCGGCGACACGGCTCTCGTAAGGGTTGAAGTCAGTATCTGGCTCTATCACCACTAAGAGTGTGGCCTCCATGGCGGGGTCCATCCCTCCGCTCTAGGATGGCACGACTTTCTTCGGATTGATGGACAGAATAGTTGCGGATGCGATCTCCCGAACATTGTCCGACGGCAGAGGTACATCATGCTCGTCTCGACTGTACGGCGCGTCCGACATGGGCCCGAATCCGTCGAAGATCAAGTCTCCGCGGATGTCGGCCGTGTAGTTCAAGTTTCCAAATCTGACCTGATGGCCAGGGGCGTAGCTCTCAATCTGCTCCAGATGGCCAAGCGAATTGGCCCGCAGCGCAAAGCCGCCGAATATGAAGATCTGTCCGGGGAGGAAAGACTCACCCTGGACCGCATCGCTAGCAATGATCGAAGGAGCCATCAAGCCTTATGGTGACGATACAGTGGAACTCTCGATGAAAGCACCAATGTCGGTGTCAAAACCGGCGGATCTCGGGTAGGGGGTCCCGAACTGTGCATCTAAGGCAGATGGTAACAGGAGGCAGGGGACACGATATTTACCCAGGTTCAGGCCCTCTTGATGGAGGTAAAACCCTACGTCCTACTTGATTGTTCTTGATGATATGAGTATTACAAGAGTTGATCTACCACGAGATCAGAGAGGCTAAACCCTAGAAGCTAGCCTATTGTATGATTGTATCTTGTCCTATGGACTAAAACCCTCCGGTTTATATAGACACCAGAGGGGGCTAGGGTTTCACAAGGTCGGTTACAAAGGAGGAGATATCCATATCCGTATTGCCTAGCTTGCCTTGCACGCCAAGTAGAGTCCCATCCGGACACGGGACGAAGTCTTCAATCTTGTATCTGCATAGTCCAACAGTCCGGCTGTCCGGAGACCCCCTAATCCAGGACCCCCTCAACTTTCCACTACAAGAAATATGTCAACTTATGACCTTCTATCAAAGACCCTGGGAGAAATGGTCGTAAATCTACGACCATTTGAGACCAATTGGTCGTAAGCTGTTAAGAGGGCTCCAAACCCTAAACTATAACGACCATTTTTGTCAGAAAGGTCGTAATTTCCTTACACGAAATGATCGTAAAGCAGACAACACTAGTCCGCTGCCTTATTTCTAGCTGATCACGACAAATATAGATGGCCAGAACCTTGTAAATTATGGTGGGTTGCTATGACTAGGCGCGACATTATCAGTTTTGCCTATGTGTCATGTCCATGTGTTAATTTTTGCCCTAGGTTGTGAAGCAACCTATATGTCTGTTATTCCCAAAATTCCTAAAATATCTCATAAATTCTTTGGGTCATATCTTCGTCAAATATGTCAAAAACCTTCCTTATCTAGTTCAAAACTAATTCAACAATATTCATTTTCCTATTCTGTTCAGAACAACACTTTATGAAGGAAGTGTTATTTATATATTCTTGATTGCCCTCAAAATTTTTGGACACTCTTTCCTATCCAAATCATTGCCTCATGACAAAATTCAGCTCCATTTGCCCAGTAAGTCTTCCTCGGCAAATTTCCAATGTTTTTGTCCACCTAGAAGCTTTGTGAAGGAAGTACTAGCTATGCACATCCTAATGAGTTGAATTTTTGATACATCTTCTATAAACCCATAGCATAGCTCTCCACAAATGTTAGCCCCATCTAAAAATCCATGAGAGATCACTATCCAATCTATGTTTCTGGTAATATTTTCCGTTTATGAAGCAACTATATTTTATATTGCTTTATAATTGCTGAAAATTTACTAGGACATGACCCACGCATAGAATCTCCCTCCACCAAATTTTAGCTCATCTCAATTTTTTCCCCAATTTCTTGTTCAGTGGAGAGCATTGTGAAGGAAGTAAAAAAAATTATATATCCAAATGACATAAAATTTATACAGTTCCTTCATATGCCCAAATTTTCACCCTCCAAATTACAGCTCAATCAAATCATCTATGTGAGCCCAGGTTCAATTTCTATTTTATGGCCAGATTGGCACATTGCAAAGCAAGTGTTATCTAGAACCCTCTTATTACCCTCAAACTTTTTGGGAACTATTCCATACCCAAATCAGTGCCACATGATAATATTCAGATCCATTTTCCTAGTAAATATTCCTCAGAAAATTTCCAAAGTTTCTATCTAGAGAGAAGCTTTGTGAAGTGAGTACTAGCTAGGATTATCCAAATGATATTAAATTTAGCCAAATCTTCCATATGCTCAAATAATCACTCTGCACAAAATTTGAGATGTATTAAACAAACAATGTGAGCTCCTCATCAAACCTTTTATTCTTGTCATATTTCAGTTTGTGAAGCAACTATATTATATATTGCTTAATTATTTCTGAAAATTTACCAGGGCATTACCATACCTACATAACTTACCTACACCAAATTTGAGCTCATTTCATTTATCCAATTTCTCTCACTAATTTTCATAAGTTTCTATCCAAAGAAGAGCATTGTGAAGGAAGTACCACTTTGGCATGTCCAAATGGTATCAATTTTCTATAGTGCTTTCCTATGACCAAATAACCATCCTCGACCAAATTTCAGCTCAATCCATTCATTATTTTGATCCCACCTCCGACATTCATATTTTTGTCCAATGTGGTACTTTGCAAAGCAAGTAGCACCTAGCTCCTCCATTTGTGCTGAAAATTTGTGAAGACAGTCTTCTTAGTAGATGATCATCGTGAGCCAAAACTCACGCCCATTGGCTATCACTAGTAGAAAACGGCCCATCAGTCCCAGTTCTAGAGGGCCTTTAGTCCCGGTTCTGGAACCATGACAGAACGACCGGGACTAATGCCCAAAACCTTTAGTGTCGGCTGGCTTACAAACCGGGACCAAAGGGGCTCCATGTGGCCGCTGTGAGGCGCCCATGGAGGAGGACCTTTAGTCCCGATTGGTAACACCAACTGGGACCAAAAGGCAGCCATGTGTCAACAGCTCCCAGGCGCTCGTTTTTTTATAAAGGGGGTTAGGGGTTTTGGAGGGTTTGGGGTTTTCATATTGTGTTAGCTATAGCTACTACATATAAAGAGAAGTGACCTCTCTTTCTCCGTGTTTGGTCCATGGTAGCTACTACATATAGAGAGAACTCGAAACTAGCTACTACATATAGGGAGAACTTGACGGTAGGTAGTAAGCAATGAAGGAACCATTAATTACAGAACATCGTCATGCATGATCAATATATAGAGAGAAGTGACCTCTCTTTCTCCGTCTTTGTTGGTCGAATAATAAGTTTTTGTATATCTATTCGACGCTATTACATATAGTACATATTGATGTATATATCTATTAAAAAATTTGCATTTCCCAATGGCATTCTCCATCTTTAAGAATGATGTGGTCAACAAAGAATCCCTCGAATTCCTCTTGAATTGTGCATAGGCGATCCTGTGGGAGGAGTACGTCCCACTTCTGCCAGGTCTAATTTAAAGAAGGGGGGGTCTATATATATGAATGAAATCAACACAATTGATGGTGATAAAATAAAATTGTGAATATTTTTTACGTACTTCAAACTATTGTTTAGTGAAGCCCCTCTAAGTGGTCTTTTGGCGAATGAACTCACAGACGTAGTATTGATACGTCTCCAACGTATCTATAATTTTTGATTGCACCATGCTACATTATCTACTGTTTTGGACATTATTGGACTTTATTATCCACTTTGATATTATTTTTGGGACTAACCTATTAACCGGAGGCCCAGCCCAGAATTGCTATTTTTTTGCCTATTTTGTCACAGCCCTAGAATTTGATTGCAATTAGTATCATAAGCATCCATGCATCATGTCTATATTTGTTTAAATTTGAAATGGCGATGACAAGCCCTAGGTTTTACCGTTGGCGTTAACTGGGTTTTGCTTCCAGCTTCTTCGGTTATGTTATAACCTTTTCAAACAATGGACTCACTCTCGACTGTTGAGTTTTTTCCCCAGTTACCAGAATCATTCCCAACATTTGCATTTTGTTCCCAGCTTGCACCTCAGTAGTTGTTGTTCAGGATCATATTCAAAAGTGGACTTACCATGGGTCTCATCCATTTTCGATGATAAGCAAAAATCATCCATTGCGTTGTCTTCAAAAAGATAGTCCACATCATCCTTTCTAGTCCAAGTATATCATTCCTTTGAACTCCTTCAAATGATCGATTGTGATTGCCTTAGGCTGGCATAAAGAGTTCAATGATCTCCGAATCAAAAGTAATTCTTTTTGCCACTTAAGGGAATAATTCTACGAGTCACCTTCCCCGAGTTATCATGTTACAAAATCATGGCAAATATTTTCTTGCTACTTTGAAATTCATGCTCCATCTCATTCGAGTATGGAATTGTTGCCTACCTAGTGAACCTTCGCCATCCGTTTCACTCCATCCCTCTAGGTGTATGCTTCATGTCTCAGCTCAAGAGATGTTACTATGTCTCATTCCATGAGTTGATCTTGTGATCATTAAGATGATCCTAAGTTGCTCGAACCTCAGGGAGGTCGATTCTTCTTAAATTCTCCCTTTCTACTCGTTGTCATGTTGGATGTAGTTCTCAAAGCAAGACTTCGAGATCAAGGTGATGCAATGAATCAACATCCTCGAGAAAGACGTCTGGATTGTGAAGGTCGTGTTAGCTGTGTATCCCCTCTGTCTTCTTACCTCACGTCTTGAATCTCTGGACGAGATTCTTGTTTAGTGGGGGCGAGTTCTCACAGCCCTAGAATTTGATTGCAATTAGTATCATAAGCATCCATGCATCATGTCTATATTTGTTTGAAATTTGAAATGGGGATGACAAGCCCTAGCACTAAATGAAATGCAATTAGGATCAAAATAAAAATATTTTCAATGAACCCAGAATGCCCTTTAGAAAAGTTCATTATTTTTGATAAAGGTGAAAACCTCTGCCAAAAATGATGCACATATTTTTAGGCCATTCTGGATTTTTGAATAACCCATATTGTATTTGAATTGGGGCATTTAAATACTATTAATATTTTTAAAATGCTCCAATAATTCTAAAAATAGTTAAGGGCCTCTGTAATAATTCATTTAATGCCCACAATTATTTTTAGGATTTATTAAAATGATTTGGGTTATAAACTAAATCAAAACAAAATAACATAAATAGAAAACAGAATTAAAAAAACAAAGAGATCTACCTGGGCCAACCTACCTGGCCTTCCAGCCCACCTAGTGGCCCAGCTGGCGGCCCAGCCCACCAGGGGCACCTGTGTCTTCTCCTTCCTCTGCCAGAAGGACCGAGGTGCGTGGCCACCGCACGCCGGCACGCGCACGGCCACCGCACGCCACCTCCTGCTTGCCGCCGAGGGCCTGGATGCCTCCATGACGCCACGCAGCCCCCTGGTCCCCCTCGCTCCTCTCCCTCACTCTCTGCTCCCCCCTCGTCCTCTCCCTCTTCTTTGATCGCCATGGCCGACGCTGCCGAGCGCTCGCCACCATGAAGCTCGTAGCCACCGTGCTCCCCTCGCCTCCCCGACGCGCCAAGCAGCTCCTCCGTCGACCTCTACATCGTCTCCGTCAAGCCACGTGAGCGGACGTGCCTCGTCTCACCGTCCCCTACCCCTTCTTCCTCCTCGGTCACCGGAGATCCATCTCGCTGCCCCGACCGCTCCTGGCCTCCTCCGAGCTTGCCGTCTGCACCATTGCAACCGCCGTAAGCCTCTCCCTCGAACCCCCCTCTCTGTTGTCCTATTTTCACTCCGTAGCTCCTACTTCACTGACGACCGAAGCCGCCGTCCGCCATGGCCGATGATGTCCTTGCTCCTGAGCATCTCCGCTCGGTCCAGTGGCACGAGCGTGCTCCTGGAGCTCCCAGGAATCTGCCCCGCCGCTTAGCTCGCTCGTCAGCCTAGCGCAGCGCCTCGCCCATGCTAAGCCGCACTCCGGCCGCCGCCAGCCGTCGTTGCACTCGTCGTTTCCGGCCTCCTCTCGCCTAGCCGCATGCTCCGTTGGATGCGGCGCATGTCCAGCAGCCCGCAGGGCCAAACTGCGAGTCGAACGGTCGCCGAACGACGAATCCCGAGCGCCTCCGCCACCCCGTTTGGTCGCCGGCGGCTAGCCGCCGGTGCGCTGACATGGCCACCTAGTTAGGGCTAACACACGGGCCCCACCGGTTTAGTTAGTCAGCTAACGAAATTAGTTAGAACTAATCCAACCCCGCGGGACCCACGCGTCAGCTTTGACCTTGCTGACGTGGCCTTTGACCGGCCCCACACGTCAGTGACTCATGCCAGCGGTGTGTCACTGACCAGTGGGCCCGCTGGTCAGGTTTGACATGGCCAGCCACAGTTGACCTGATGACATCACTCTTATGTCATGCTGACGCAGTAAAACCTTTTCTGGATTTTAAATAAATCTAAATGATTTATTTATTTTCAGAAAATATCCAAAACTTTGAAAAATTATAGAAATTAATCTATAACTCCAAATAAGATAAATTATATATGAAAAATTATCAAAAAAATTCAAGGAATCTGTTTATGGCAATTGCATGCATGTTTGAACAACCTAGGGTTGCTGTACAGGGCAATTTGCATAAATGACATTTAAATGAGCACATATGGAGTTTGAATTTGAACCCTTGGTTCAAACCAACTTCATTTAATATGGTTGCTAGTTGCATTAGCTCAATCAACAACATATTGCCATGACATTATCATGCATCATAATTGTTGCATTGCATTGATTGTGTTCCTCTTTGTTTGCCGGTATTTGTCCTCTCTTGATAGACGTGGTTCCGACGACGAGTTCGATGACACCGATGAAGAACTATACTATCTTCAGAAGTGCCAGGCAAGCAAAACCCCCTTGTTCATTCCGATACAATCCCACTCTCTCGCTCCTGCTCTCTTTTACTGCATTAGGACAACAACGATTCAACTGTTACATGTTGCGGTAGTTGAACCTCTTCCCTCCGCAAGACATGTCATTGCCACAGTAAATAGATGAAACCCACTAGCATGAGTAGGAGTTGTTTGGGCCCTGATGTGCGTACTCATTCATGCTTGTTTGTCATGCCTCCTACTGCTTAGAGTTGAGTCAGGTTTGAATTATCGAGGATGAATCAGAGGTGTGTAAACATGTCCTACTGTTGAGAGCTAAGTGTGTGAACACGATTTGGTAAAGGTAGCGGTGAGAGGCCATGTAGGAGTACATGGTGGGTTGTCTCATTGAAACCGTCCTCAGCAACTAAGTTCTGTGTTTGTGATCCATGAACAGCTACTACCACTCATTGGGATCCTTAATTGACCCTCTCGGCTTCTTAATCACCCTAGTACTATGTCCAGGAGTTGCAACTAGTTTCTGGTGTTTGTAGGTTATGTGTTGGCGGCCGTGCGTAGCGCTGACCCTAGGAGTGGGCTATGTTGCAGTAGATACACCGTGGCATGGTGTACCAGGCGCCCGTTTGGTGTCTCGGGAACCCTGTTCACATCGTTCGGGGCCGTATGTGGAAACCTCGGCCGGACTCCCTGCGGATGGAAGCTGAATAGGCGATAAACCTGGACTAGAGACTTAGGTGTTTAGGTAGGCCGTGGCCGACACCCTCGTTGGGCTTCCGCTTGAGGGTTGCCGAGTACATGTCGTGTAAACGACGGTAACTGGTGGGAGCGTGTGTGAAGAAGTACACCCCTGCAGGGTTATCATTATCTATTCGAATAGCCGGATTCCTCAGATATGGAAACTTGGACCCCTTGCATAGTTCATAGACAAGTGAAAGTGGTTACTCTAAAACTCGCAAGATAAGCGTGAGTGCTATGGATGGCGTTCTCGCAGGGAGACGGGAGCGGATTCATAGTGGTGTATTGATATGGTGAATTTGTGGACTCGTGTGCGCCACCTCAAACGAGTTGCTTGTAGTCGTAGTTCAGGTTAGCCACTGAGTCAAAGCTAGCTTGCTGCAGTTAAACTCCACCACCCCCTTTGTTGATACCGATGCATATGTAGTTAGTTCTGATGTAAGTCTTGCTGAGTACAATTGTACTCACGTTTGCTTAAATTATGTTTTTGCAGAGAGGCTTCAGTCTCGCTAGTAGTTCCGCGTGGACTTCGACGTTTAGCTTGATACCTCGGCTACGATCTTGTGCCCTCGGCAGGATCTGGTAGATAGTCAGGCTTCTTAGCCTTTTTCATTTGTACATGTCTGTACTCAGACATGTTAAGCTTCTGCTTGTGCCTTGATTTGTATGCTATGTTTGTTGGGTCATGAGACCCATGTTTGTAATATCCTGCTCCTCGGAGCCTAAGGATTAAATACTTGAGCTGTAGAGTTATGTTGTGATGTCATGTTGTATTTACACATATCGAGCATATTGTGTGTATGATTGAAATGCTTGGTATGTGTGGGATCCGACAACCTAGTTGTTTATCCTTGGCAGCCTCTCTTATGGGGAAATGTAGTCTAGTGCTTCCATGAGCCATAGTAGTCCGCTTCAGCCCGGTTCACCGGAGTCCTGCTAGCCCAGCACTACTGCTCAGGACACTTGACTGGCCGGCATGTGTTTCACTTCGTTCCTGTGTCTGTCCCTTTGGGGAAATGTCACGCGGTGACGTCCAGAGTCCTGCCTAGCCTGCTACAGCCCGGGTTCCCGGAGTCCTGTTAGCCTAGTGCTACAGCCCAGATTCACACACTGCTGACCGACATGCTCGATGTGATTCATGTATGCCTGTCCCCATAGGTTAGTGCCGCTTTGGGTTCACGACTAGCCATGTCGGCCCGGGTTCTCCGTCATATGGATGCTAGCGACAATATCATATACATGAGCCAAAAGGCGCAAACGGTCCCGGGCCATGGTAAGGCGACACCCGTGGGAATACCGTGTGTGAGGCCGCAAAGTGATATGAGGTGTTACCGGCTAGATCGATGTGATTTGGAATCGGGGTCCTGACATATTTTAGGGTTTTGAAGAAAAGGAATATCAAAGGGAGTCCAAACGGAATGAAACCTTTGGGAACGTGATTTTCTCGCCGAACATGATCCAGGAGACTTGGACCCTACGTCAAGACACGAAAGAGGAGGCCACGAGGTAGGGGGCGCGCCTAACCCCGCAGGCGCACCCTCCACCCTCGTGGGCCCCCTGTTGCTCCACCGACGTACTCCTTCCTCCTATATATACCTACGTACCCCCAAACGATCAGATACAGAGCCAAAACCCTAATTCCACCGCCGCAACCTTCTGTATCCACGAGATCCCACCTTGGGGCCTGTTC
The DNA here is from genome assembly GCF_056163025.1 of Triticum urartu. NCBI lineage: Eukaryota > Viridiplantae > Streptophyta > Magnoliopsida > Poales > Poaceae > Triticum > Triticum urartu. Next base: position 717,663,590 of record NC_141875.1, on the reverse strand, counting down.
CGGAGCTCCACCGGAGGGGGCATTGATCACGGAGGGCTTCTACATAATCACCATAGCCCCTCCGATGAAGTGTGAGTAGTTCACCTCAGACCTACGGGTCCATAGTTATTAGCTAGTTGGCTTCTTCTCTCTTTTTGGATCTCAATACAATGTTCTCCCCCTCTCTTGTGGAGATCTATTCGATGTAATCTTCTTTTTGTAGTGTGTTTGTTGAGACCGATGAATTGTGGGTTTATGATCAAGTCTATCTATGAACAATATTTGAATCTTATCTGAATGTTTTTATGTATGATTAGTTATCTTTGCAAGTCTCTTCGAATTATCAGTTTGGTTTGGCCTACTAGATTGATCGTTCTTGCAATGGGAGAAGTGCTTAGCTTTGGGTTCAATCTTGCGGTTTCCTTTCCCAGTGACAGTAGGGGCAGCAAGGCACGTATTGTATTGTTTCCATTGAGGATAACAAGATGGGGTTTTCATCATATTGCATGAGTTTATTCCTCTACATCATGTCATCTTGCTTAAGGTGTTACTCTGTTTTCATTAACTTAATACTCTAGATGCATGCTGGATAGCGGTCGATGAGTGGAGTAATAGTAGTAGATGCAAGCAGGAGTCGGTCTACTTGTCCCGGATGTGATGCCTATATACATGATCATACCTAGATATTCTCTTAACTATGCTCAATTCTGTCAATTGCTGAACAGTAATTTGTTCACCCACCGTAGAATACTTGTGCTCTCGAGAGAAGCCACTAGTGAAACCTATGGCCCCCGGGTCTATCTTCATCATATTAATC